>NC_090648.1:86057595-86250095 GCF_040937935.1 Hyperolius riggenbachi | reverse complement strand
ATTGTCACTTGCATACCTGATGTTTAACTTTTTCAGTCAGAGAAAGAAAAAAAAGTAACACAGCCTACTTATTTGTGTGCTTGGCACTATTTATATACATGTCTATCTCATTATGTCACATGTCACCTCGAATGTCCTTTAAGAGGGTGATCCACCACACCCAATCATCACATTTATGTGTTGAAGAAAGACCAGTAATTAATTTAATGAGGTACCATGACACACTTCTTCTAATGCAAAACTTAAGTAGTAGGAAGGATTGGTTACACACCAGCTTCCAAGCGAGCAAATCTTTATTCTTCAATCATGTGACAAACACCATAAGATAACAATTGTTTCGGGGCCACGCAGGGTCCCCTTCTTCAGAACAGTGCAGACAAAAAAATTTTTTTTGGTCTGTACTGTTCTGAAGAAGGGGACCCTGTGTGGCCCAAAACAATTGTTAACTTATGGTGTTTGACACATGATTGAAGAATAAAAATTTGCTCACTTAGAAGATGGTGTGCTAACCAATCCTTCCTACTACTTGACTGTGTTGGGACATCGCTCAGTGTCCCTGGTTATGCACCCGATCTAATACGGTAAGGTGTGCCTCTCCTCACCACCTTCTACTAATGCAAAACTTGTTCAAACTTTATTGACATCAAGAAGTATCAAAAATAGTGCTACCATAAAATTTCTCTTCAAAGGTTCAACCCTCATTAACAGCAGAGAGGTGAAAAGACACAGCTTAATAATCTGGCTTGACGGTAGTGAGAAATACCATTATAGGCACAGCCAATAATGTTATATAGCCTATAATGTTATTGCGCACTAACGTCAAGCCAGATTATTAAGCTCATCTCATGAAGGTGTCTTTTAACCTCTCTGCTGTTAATGAGGGTTGAACCTTTGAAGAGAAATTTTATGGTAGCACTATTTTTGATACTTCTTGATGTCAATAAAGTTTGAACAAGTTTTGCATTAGTACTATAGTAGGAGGTGAGGAGAGGCACACCTTACCGTATTAGATCGGGTGCATAACAAGGGACACTGAGCGATGTCCCAACACAGTCAAGTAGTAGGAAGGATTGGTTAGCACACTAGCTTCTCAGCGAGCAAATGTTTATTCTTCAATCATTGCTATTTTTGATACTTTTTGATGTCAATAAAGTTTGAACAAGGTTTGCTTTAGACGAAGTGTGTCATGGTACCTCGTTGAATTAATCACTGGTCCTTCTATAACATATAAGCCTGTAAGTTCAAGCCTCAGTGCCTTGATAGTAAATACAGGCTTACTCCCATCATTTTTGCAGTATTGTGGTCTCTGGACTCTTGTCCCCATGGGTTTCACCATCTTGTCCATGGGCAGACCGCATTGTGCTGCATCTTCATTTTCCCAGCAAAGGCACGTGTGCATGCCTGTCACAATGCATGCTGGGAAAATAAGTAATGATGTTCACTGTAACCTCTGCTGCCCCAATGCTTCACCTTATAGGGAGGTTCATTTTTTAAAAGTGTTTAGTTTACTTTAATATTGCTGAGAGCTGCTTTTATTAATGCCCAAAGACAGAGGCTCAGCAGAAGGTGACCATCTTGGCCCACAGTGTTTCTCACAGATCCTTACCTCCTAACAGGATCTGTTCCTTAATGTTGCATCCTGGAGTATATTGTATGTTTACAATATGTTTATTGATTTAATTTCCATTTATAAACAGTCATGTGAGTCTGACAAATAACTTAAAATGTCCTGTGGGACACAATAATTTCAGTTCCTATGACAGGTACCCACTCCTGAATTGATGGATGACTAGCTGGCATGCAAGCATCTCTACATATATATATACACACAGAGGCCTTCGCTATTACCCAGAGCACAGCATAGCTGACGACTTGAGAAGTTAAAACCATCCGACTTTTTACAAGATGGAAGAAACCAAAATATGCAAGAAACATGAGTTTAACTCAAAAGTGTTCCTTGAAACCTATTTTTCTCAAAATTCAACCTTGGCATTCAGGGAAGAGTTACTGAAGTTTCCAATGGAAAAATTTCATCAAGCATGTGTCTCTGGTATGTATAATGTTTCTAGAAGGAACTCCAATAACATGTATTATTACATTTATTTACTAATTGTTTTATAGCATGTGGAAAGAACAAAACTGTGGTTGAGTTTAACTATGTTGAAAAAATAATGGACAAGCACCATATATAAATAAACTTCGACAATTATATAAACAACCTGGGAATAAACTCCAAAACTGGAGATATATACACTCAGGTGTGGAGTGGGATGTGCTACTGGGTAATAAATGAGAAAATGCAGAAAAAAGAACCCAACAATAGCACCAAACCAACTCGGTTTATCACAAAATATGACCCAAAACAATGACCAAAATATGACCAAAAATTTATTGAGCATACATAATTCAAAAAATATATAAAAACATTTAAAAATCACCATAGGTGATGCAGGGGGGTGTCCAAGCATAATAGGTCAATCATAAGTTACAATGTAAAAATGGACTTCCAAACAGTATAATATAAAAACTCCTATTAAATCCGTGAGAATACACCAATATTAAATATTATTAAGCAATATTGGTGTATTCTCACAGATTCATTCAAAGTTTTTGCATCATACTGTTTGGAGGTTTTTACATTGTGGCTTGTGATTGACCTAGTGTGCTTGTACACCCCGCTGTATCACCTATGGTGATTTTTTAATGTTTTTATATAATTTTTTGAATTGTGTATTCGCAGTAAAAATTTGGTCATATTTTGTGATAAATTTAGTTGGTTTGGTGCTATTTTTGGGTGCTTTTTTCTGCACTTTCTCGAGTTTTAACTTTGATCTGTGATTGGAGAGACTTACTTATCCTTGCTTCCAGCTTGAGAGGCTAGAGATAGAATCTCTCCAAAGTGAGGATGACGCCACTCTTGACCATGGTCATTGGAATAACTGTCCCCAGTAAAGACTCCATTATTCTCCCTTCTTTCAAGGCGTTAAAGGACCACTATTGTGAAAAATTAAAAAAAAATTAAAATGCATGTGCATAAAATGTGTATTTGTTCCAGAGCAAAATGCATAGTAGCAAAAAATTTTCTGTACTGTGTTAGCCAAACAAATTATATAGGTAGAAAAAAACAACGTTTTGTAAAAAAATAATACATTTTAATGGCTAACTGATAGAGTTAAATGATGCAAGCTTTCTGGGATCTAGTCCCCTTCTTCAGGCATATTTTAGATGTTAGCTGAAGTAAAACACTGATGCAGGTAAATGGTAAAGACGAAGAGGACTGACAAGAGGACTAACGGATAAACAGTAACCAGCACAACTGTCATCTTCGTATTTACCATTTACCCGCATCAGTGTTTTACTTCAGCTAACATCTGGAAATATGCCTGAAGAAGGGGACTAGATCCCAGAAAGCTTGCATCATTTAACTATCAGTTAGCCATTAAAAGGTATTATTTTTTACAAAATGTTGTTTCTTTTCTACCTATAGAGCAAAATGCACAAATGCAGCAAAATGTTTTCAGAGGAGCAAGTACTATTGTGTATGTTCAGGAACAGGTCATAACCGTTAAAACGATTTTTAAGTGGTTTAATAACAAAATTGCATTACACAAATTTACATAAACTAACATAACACAAAGCATAAAATAAAAGGGAGTAACTGACGCATGCCTGGAGAAAGTTCTTTGTCGATGGAATTTTGGAAGACAAAATGGTCGCTGAGGGCCAGACTTATATAGAATCTGACTTTTGGGGCTGGCCTCCCTTAAAAGTAGGTGGGGCATCTGCCCTGCAGCGCCAAGGGGCAGCCCCCAATTTACAAGCAGAAATTACACCATTTATTAGTAACCTTTGCAATATCTTCCTGGGTTGGCCTACAGCGAATCCGAAGACATAATTATAACCTGCAAGAAATGCTTTATTGAATGATACCGAACACTGACAGGCTACGAGGTGCGCTCAGCTAATGCTGAATACAAATAAAAACAAGTAGAGAGGCTGGCTGGCTTCTTTGTCTAGACCCTTTTCAGGGAGTCAGTGCTTTTGAAGAGAATGGCCTCGATTCACTAACCGGCGCTAAGCCGGTTAGGAGGCCTTAACAGTTTATGGGCACAAACCACAGCGTTAGGTGGTTTGTGCTCACAGCCCTGCTCAGTGCAGCCGGTGGCTAATAGTGGGCAGTGCGACAATAACGTCGCACCCGCTGCCCTGTAAAGTTCGCACCCGGTGCGACGAAAGCAGCGCATCGGGTGCCCCTAAAGCAGCACATTGATGCACCGTTTCGGGGGCACCCGATTCGCCGTTTTCGTCGCACCGGGTGTGACCTTTACAGGGCAGCGGGTGCGACGTTATCATCGCACCACCCACTATTACCCAGCAGCCGTGTGGCGCGCGCACTGAGCGGGGCTGTGCAGTAAGGGGCACTGAGAGGCTTTCCATAGCGGTGCTAACACTTAGCGCCGCTTTGTGAATCAAGCCCAATAAAGGAAATATTGAGAATCCTTTATGGGGACACGGACTGGTCCAAAGCCGGTCAGATCTGTAAAATTTTTAGAAAGTAATTTATAGAGCATTTTGCTCTGAGAGAATCGTTCTTCTGATAAGCACATATATTTTAAATTTTACAATAGTAGTCCCATAACTGCCTAAAGACTGCTCCACGCCGATTAGCCTGAGCAGCGCGGCAGCCTCAGGACCACTCCACGCCGATTGGCTTGAATGGCTGGGAATGGGGATTGCAGGAGAGCGCACACGACGATGCACGCACATCTTCGCACGAATGACGGAGCTCCGCTCCGCCTTCAGTCTCCCATCGGCGACCGCCACTCGGAGACTGTTAGATGGTGAAACCGCCATCTATTAACATTGTACAGAGCTGTGATCTACAGCCACGCTGTACTGGGGACAGCTGTGTGACATGGCTGTCCCCCTGGCAGGCACAAAAGTGATCTGCTGTCATAGGCTGAAGCCTATGACAACCGATCACACTGATTGGCTGGTGGGGGGAGGGAGGGAGAAAAAATTAAAAAAAAGTTACATTTATTTAAAAAATAATCAAGTAAATATTTATATTAAAAAAAAAAACATCTGGGGAGCGACCAGACCCCACCAACAGAGAGCTCTGTTGGTGGGGAGAAAAGGGAGTGGGGGAATCACTTGTGTGCTGAGTTGTGCGGCACTGGAGCGAGCCCTTAAAGCTACAGTGGCCAATTTTGTTAAAAATGGCCAGGTCACTAGGGGGGGTTAAGACCGCGGTCCTCAAGAGGTTAAAGTGAACCTGAGGTGAAAATAAACTGATGAGATAAACAATTATATTTATCCTCCTCCTAAAAATGACTTTTTAAGATATTTCACAGTTCTAATTTAAACATTTACAAAGCAGATTGAATGTTTTGTTTTCTCTGCTCAATGGCAGCCTAGAAAGTGTCCCTAAATGAAAATCCATGAACTATTGACCTTTTTCTGCTCTTGGAAGTTGTATTCTGCCAGGAAAACTTGTATGGCTGTAATTTACTTATTAGTGATGTTTATTATATTCCTGACAAGGTATGGACAAGACAGAAGCTGTCAATTCCATGTCTAAAAATTGACTCTTTCAGGCAGCAAAATAAAACAAGTAAAACAGCCTGGTAATTAATATGTTTTGTACTGTATATACAGGTTTATCTCATCATGTCACATGTTTTAGGTACACTGTAAGGCTACTTTCCCACCAAGACGTTGCATTTTAGGGGACGTTATGGTCGCATAACGTGCCCCTAACACAACGTATGGGGGTGTTGAAGGTGGAAGTCAGATTGAGCTGCGTTATGCAGCTCTAAAAGCAGCCGCTCCAGGTTAGTGATAGGAAGTCCGGATCTTTTTAAGGATTTGGATCATTTGAATCGGATCATTGAAAAGATCTGGATCTTTGAACCGAATCATTTGAATCATTTTACTAGGGAAGCAGACTGGGTGAAATGACTAGCAGGACAGGACTTTCCCTGCACTGTACATTCTGTATGTTCCTGTTTCTTCCAGGCAGACAGACATCCACTGTGAACCGAATCTTTCATTGTGATGATCCGGATGATTCGACTCACAAAAAAGATCCGGATCAAATGAACGATTCGTTCATGATCCGGACAACACTAAAGTTCCACCACCAGTCACCACAGTGCAGTGAATGTTAATTAGCCATGTGGCTGGCCACGGAGGAGGAGGGGAGACCTCCTCCTCCAACATTACTGAGCATGTGCAAGCAGTCTAACGCTACTTAGCCCAGTATAACGTACAGCATGCAGCACTTTGTTTAAACGTGCTGTGTTACAATGCAACATAACGTGTGCACTGTGAACAGCACATTGATTTTACAGTGCTGTGAGTTAGGCTGCGTTACTGGCTGCTGTAACGTGGGACTTTAACGTCCCACTGTGAAACCAGCCTAAAGGGGCACTGTGGTGAAAAATATTCTATTTTAAAAATCTATACACTCATATATACACAATGTACATGTTTCACAGGAGTTGCAAGGTAGGTAAAGGTTAAATGGGATGAAGTTTTATCTTCAATATTGTAATGTGTAACTGTCGAGTTAGCTTGTTCTTGAAGGACTGAGCACTGAGGACAGTTACATTCCCCTGCAGGGAAATTTGAGTATCAGCTGCTGCCACAAAAAAAAATCTACAATTCTCTCCCCCTCCGGCTCTAGAAGGCATGGTAGTGCAGTCCACCGACTAGGCCGGATCCACACTATAAGCGCTTTTGAAATTGAATGGGGAGCGATTTTCAAATAGTGCTCAGAAAGCGCTAATCAAACACAAACGCTCCCCAAAAAAAAGCTTATGGTGTGGAACCGGCCTTACAGCAGTGATAAGTAAAAATAATGTTACATTCGACTTTCAAGCAAAAATGCCATCGAAAATCATTTTGAAGTAAGTTTGTGCGAAAATTTGCAAGCAAAGTGAAAAAAACAGAACAAAAAAAACAAACCTTAGTTGATAATAAATATGTCTGTGTAATGATTGACCCCAGTCCAATATCCTCAAGACCTTGAAGGAAAAGCCCCACTACCGTCCGCACCTGTTGCTTGCTCAGTGCACTATGGTGAGAAATTCCCAGAGCAAGGAGTTTATCAGCTGTAGCAGCAAGACGACCTGCAACAAGCTATTAAAATCACACAACAGGGAATTTATCTTCTATAGCAAGCCCTGCACTTACTATAGCCAATAATCTCCCTGCTATGAGAGTTTATGAGCTTGCTGCAGAGCTTGCTAACATAGCTGATAAGCTCCCTGGTATGGGTGTTTGTCAGAATAATGTGGTGGGTGAGTGACAGATGCTACTGCTGACATGCACTGGGATAGAACTAGAGGATACTGGCTTGGGTACAGTTATTAAAGGTAAGCCTCAGTGGTGTAGCAAAGGAGCTATGGGCCCCAGTGTAAGTTTTACATGGGGGCCCCCAAGCACTCTATACATAACAATTGATACGGCGCACAAAAACCTGCCAAGGACAACATAATGTCCTTCGAAGCATATATCATTCAAAGCATTTATAGAAGTGATCATTACAAGCATAGGACCAATAAAAAGCTAATACTGTAGTTGAGGGAGAGCCCTACGCCCTCTGGCCCAAGGGTCGTGACCTCTGCAACCCCTATTGCTATGCCACTGGTAAGTATTTATTGGTAACTTAGAATTATAAAAAAAACTTTTCTAAACAGTGTCTTTGCCTTTGTTGGAATGGTTCAGAGGTACTCAGGTACCTCTATACTCATTTCACCAGTATAACAACAATAGGTAGTGTAGGGACCCTTCACATAACAGGGAAACCTCATAGCTGGTAAACGGGTCTAGAACACAATGCTATTGCATGCAATCCATTTTGGAAGCTAATGTCCACTTTCTTCAACCACATTATTTTGCAACCTAGTTGCTTAATGCTGCTTATGTTTCAGCTTTATGGCCCAGTGCACGCCGAGCGGTTTTGGTAGCGTTTTTAGAACCGCTTGCGGATGTGGAAACGCTTGGGTAATGTATTTCAATGGGCTGGTGCACACCAGAGCGGTAGGCATTTTGCAGAAACGCATACTCCCAGGCTGCAGCATTTTTTGGAGGTTTCTGCTTCCAATGTTAAGAATAGGAAAAACGCAAAACGTTTGATAAAACGCCAGATCAGAGCGGTTTTCTAAGGCGTTTTTGTTACAGTAGCTGTTCAGTAACAGCTTTACTGTAACAATATCTGTAATCTGCTACACAAAAACGCTTCACTTTAAGTAAAAAACGCTACACAAAACCGCAAAACGCTAGCAAAATGCTTCATTATAAGAAGAAAAAATGCTTCAAAAACCGCTAGCGTTTTGCGGATCTGCTAGCGTTTTTTGGTGTGCACTAGGCCTGAGTGAGTATCATGAGTGCAGAGGGGTAATGATTGTTTGTAAGTCAATTGACAACTCCCCCCAGCATCTGCTTTTGTATTTAAAATTATGGTCCTTAAGCAGCTGAGCTGACTGAATTTTAAAGGGATATGATATCATCTGATCAATGAGCTACACAGGACTAGGCAAACACTTCAGTCTGGACACCTTGTATATGAATAGCACTGAAGTTAATGAGGGACCTCTTTTGATGGTCATTGTGAACGTTTTATAGAGCTTTTAATACAATGGTACTTTTCTCAGTTTTTAATTTCTTTTTCACCTGTAGGTGATATTAAAGGAGATCTCCTCATAGACATCAGCCTTGGTCCAATGGTCCACCAAGTCTTCCAGATCGATGTCTTCTTCAGAGACATCCTATTGTTTCGGTTCATGGAACGGGGCATAATAGAGCTGCAGAAATGGCGCAATGCACAGGATGATGCATTTGATTGGACGCACATCTCATCTACAATGGCAGAATTGCTGGGAGACAGGTAAATCTACAGTATTTGTATGAGTGAATGTTTTCCATACTGCAGTGTTCCCCAATCCTGTCCTCAAGGCCCACCAACAGTGCATGTTTAGTGGAAATCCACAGCGGTACTTAATCTGCTCTGCTGAGACACTAATTACCCCACCTGTGAATGTTTGTGCATGCAAAACATGCACTGCTGGTGGGCCTTGAGAACAGGGTTGGGTAACTATGCCTTACTGGATCATATACTAAGAAGGGGCTATATTCACTCATTCATATAGTCTGTTCATAGGCAAACACAGGGGGGGGGGGGGGCAGCACGGTGGCGTAGTGGTTAGCTCTCTCGCCTTGCAGCGCTGGGTCCCGCGTTCCCATGTTTGGCTTCTCCTGTCGCCATGGTGACGATCAGCATGACGTCATGGACGTCAGCCGACGTCCTGACGTCAGGCGCACTCGATCCAGCCCATAGCGCTGCCCGGAACTCATTTGTCCGGGCAGCGCAGGGCTCTGGCGGGGGGGGCCCTCTTCTGCCGCTGCGTGCGGGCGATCGCCGCAGAGTGGCGGCGATCAAGCTGTGCGCGCAGCTAGCAAAGTGCTAGCTGCGCGCACAGCACTTTACATTGTGAAAATCGCCCCACCAGGGGCTGAGATATCTCCCTGTGCGGCATAGCCCGAGCTCAGCTCGGGCTTACCGCCAGGGAGGTTAAAGTGGACCTGAACTCTTGCACAAGGCAGAAGGGAAACATAGAGAAATGCACCCTGTATGTATTTAGAGAGTTTAGCCTGTCTAATTCCCCCTCATCTGTGTCTAATCACAAGTTGTAACTTGATCTCTCCCCTATGTCACCTGACTGCCACAGCAGATAAGGCAAATAAGCCTGAAAGCACAGGATGTTAATAATATGTCTGCTTCCATGAAAGCAGGAAGTAGAAACAATGAAGTTTTTTTTTTTAAGGAAGTGTAACAGCTTTAACATATGTAGCAATTTTGGTGACAACAACATGTATGTGGGCTGTGCTGTTAACCACTAAATTCATCATGTAATTACACAAAAATTACACATATGACGTGTACTACTCTCCTTCATAGTGTCTTGATAAAGGGGATCCTCCTGAGACCCTAAAACGATCTTTGAAGTGGCGGTTAGATACTTATGTAACTGCATTTTGGAACAATAAATATTTCTCGTTCCTGTTAACCTGCGTGTGTGCGGACCCTACTTTGGATAGACTGGTTATTCTAACTCGCTACATGCAGGCTTTGCAATAAAGTTATGACCAGTCTCCATTGCAGTTCACACACAATTTAACGCGTGCATTATGCAACTGACCACTGTGAATCCAGCCTCAAGCACTCAAGCAGGTAATTTGAGCACTGGCTGACGCTTGGAAAAGGGGCACCATAGACCACAGTGTTATTGTCAGCTATAGTGGAGCGCACTGTGTAATTTGGGCGCCTGCAGCACCAGAAAAATAAAGGTATTAGGTGGTGCATACATTGGCGGAGGGAGTGTTTATTATTTGTACATTTCCTCAAAGGGAGGCACTGTAACCATCAGCCCCCATTTGCAGAAGTGACACTCTCCCTGTCAGTACTGGTCTTCCAATGTGTGAGCAGCAGCTGCTGTATATATATCGCTAGCCAGTGGCGTACCTAGGGAATTTGACACCTGGTACTTATTATTGGCAGACACACCCCCCCCCCCCCCAAAAAAAAAAAACATTTTTGATGGGAGGGTTGACGAGTTGGGGCTGTACTCTATACAGTGCTGCAGATGTCAGTGCTATATAAATACACAATTATAATATGGTAGGACATTAGACTATGACTATGGTATGATTAGATTTTAAGCTTCTCTGAGGACAGTCAGAAAAGGGGGACATATGAAAGAGGGGTGTGCATAGGAGAAGGGGGGATAAAAAGGTAGAGGCACAAGACATAGAGGATAAATAATTAATAGTCTAGGGCACTCTGATATTACAGCAGCCAGCGCATATGACTATTAATGGCTATTAATGACAGGCAACTTCTGATGCACTAAACACATCCTGCCACCTCTCCCTGCTAATGTCCCAGCTGCAGCACAGCAATCATTCTCTCTACTCACCCTGCTGCTCTGCACATTCACTCACTGCAGGCATTGTGTAGAGAGCAAAGAAAAACATTGCCACAGGAAGGGGTGCTATATCTAGTGCAGGAAGTAGTGCAGTCCCCTGCACTGCCTGCTGTTATTTTCCTGAATGTTGCCCAAACTATGAAAAAAAGATCCCCAGTGGAAGAACACAGTGACTGAGCACAACAGCAGCACCCCTAGCCATGGCTACACCCGGTGCTGTGAGCACCTGCAGCTTTATGGTAACAATAACAATAATATTTTTATAGTGCTCTTCTCCAGTCTGCAGTCTCAAAGACTCGGGAAAAGAGGTGAGTTTTTAGCCTTTTTCTAAAGCTGTCCAAAGAAGGAGCCTCTCGTACTGATTGTGGAAGTGAGTTCCATAGAGTAGGGGGCTGAATAGGAAAAGGCTCGAGCACCAAATGTTATTATTATTATTATTATTATTAATATAGCACCGACATCTTCCACAGCGCTGTACAGAGTATATTGTCTTGTCACTAACTGTCCCTCAGAGGGGCTCACAATCTAATCCCAACCATAGTCATATGTCCAGTGTAGTGTATGTATCATAGTCTAGGGCCAATTTTGGGGGAAGCCAATTAACCTATCTGTATGTTTTTGGGGATGTGGGAGGAAACCAGAGTACCCGGAGGAAACCCACGCAGACACAGGGAGAACATACAAACTCCTTGCAGATGTTGACCTGGCTGGGATTCAAACCAGAGACCCAGCGCTTGCAAGGCAAGAGCGCTAACCACTACGCCACCGTGCTGCCCTTGGAATAACCAGCTTCATTTTGTTGGCAGAGCGGAGGGTGCGTGGAGGGGCATAAAGATCCAATAGATCCGCTATGTATTTGGGTCCCATGTGGTTTAGAACCTTGGATGTCAGCAGGCAGATCTGGCAACCAGTGAAGAGTTTGCAGTACTGGGGTAATGTGTGAGCTGTGGGGGCATTGGCTAGGAGTCTGGCTGCAGCATTCTATACTAGTTGTAAGGGATGCAAAACCTTATCTGTAGATCCGATGAACAGGGCATTGCAGTAGTCTAGGCGGGAGGATACAAATGCATGAACCAGGGCAGGTAGGTCTTCAGCTGGGATAAGGTGTTTGATTCTCTCTATATTTCTTTGATGGAAGAAGGAAGATTTGACGACAGCTGGTACCTGCTGTCTGAGTTTTAGATTTCCATCCATTATCCCCCCAAAGTTCCCAACAGAGTATTTATACTGTACGGTATCTCCCCCAATTGCTAGTTTGAGGTAGTGAGCATTTTGAACTTTATCCATCATGTGTGGACCACCTACCACCAACACCTCTGTTTTGTCAAGAGTTCAGCCTCAACCAGCTGGTGTTCATCCAATTTTGTAAATCCACTAGACACGCATTTATGGATGCTGATAGGTCTTGGGTGCCAGGCTTGAAGGACAGATACAGTTGTGTGTCATCTGCATAACAATGGTATCTTAGGCCATAGTTCTGGATTATTTTGCCCAGTGGGAGCATGTAGACTGCAAAGAGTAATGGTGATAGCACAGAACCCTGTGAAACTCCATAGGCAAGTGGCACTGGATTAGAGTAGTGTGTGCCCAGACATACTCGCTGTGTCCTGCCAGATAAGAAGGTCTGAAACCAGTACCCCTTAGGCCACAGTAATTCTTCAGTCGTTGGATTAGTATTTCATGATCCACAGTATCAAATGCTGCAGAGAAGTCAAGAAGAATCAGAATTGAGCAATCAACCTTGTCTCTTGCAGTAAGTAGATCATTCATTACTCGGACTAATGCCGTTTCAGTGCTGTGCCTTTTCCATTTAAGTTACACCACTGTCGCTGGCCACAGGACCTGGAGGGTAGTCACCACAGGCACTCTATCTTCATGCAGAGGGGACATCCCTCTCTTTGTGAGCAATACCACGACAGTGCAATATTGATTTCTGCCACACTGACATTATACAACTTAAAGAAGTCATCAGGCAATATACATAAAATAAGTGCTACTTACCGGGGCTTCCTCCAGCCCCAAGCTCCCAGCATGTTCCTTGCCGCAGCTCTCCCTTCAGCCGTTCGCCGCAGCTCCATCCCGGTCCCCGGCGATGACGCCAGGACGACCTCCAGGTCGGCCTGTACTGCGCCTGCGCGAGTGGCGTTGTCAATTACAGCCACGTGGGCCGGAGCGGACTGTGCAGGTGCAGTAGGCGCCGGAGCTGCGGCGAACGGCTGAAGGGAGAGCTGCGGCGAGGGACATGCTGGGAGCTTGGGGCTGGAGGAAGCCCCCGGTAAGTAACACTTATTTTATGTATATTGCCTGATGACTCCTTCAAAGTAAATCTGAAGGCAATTTAAAAAAAGATACTTACCTAAGGAAAGGGAAGGCTCTGGGTCCTAATTAGCCTACCTGTTCCTCTCACAGTCCCTGCGTTCTAGTGCTGGATCCCCGGTTCAAATGCCCCGCCGTGGGAGGCTTCGGAAGCCCAAAGTGCCCGTACTGCGCATGTGCGAGCGTGAGAGACGGCATGCTCGCACATGCACAGTACAGAGTCTTTGGGAGCGCTCAGGCTCCCGACGACATCTGAAGCCTCGGGCTGCGGCAGAGAGCAGTTTCCGACCGGTTGGTTGGACACTGCTAATGGGGGAGCCAGCGCAGGAACAACGAGACCAGGAGAGGAACTTGAAGGCTCTATAGGACCCAGAGCCTTCCCTCTCCTTAGGTGAGTATCTGTTTTTATTATTATTATGGGAGAGGTGACAGCTGGGCAAGCTAGCACACTTGTGGTGCATTTCAGTGGGGGGTTTGTAGGTTCATGGAGGGTGAAGTCTAAGGGGGCAGTTGATGTAAATCCAGGTCTGCCTTTAGGAGATATTGCCAGATGCCCATGTGAGATCGGTGTGGATCTACATGCGTATTGTGCAATGAAGTTAAGTAAATAAAATTAAATTGAATTAGAAGTCTGTTGAATGAATAATAAGTCTCTTGATTATGCTCATTGTTTATTGCTATTGAATATATTGTATATACTGTTTATATTCACCTTTTCACATACAGTATGCTAGAATATTGTGCAGTTTATTGACCCTTTTTAATTTTAACATTTATTATTGCATTTTTAAAATGTTTATGCTAAACATTTTGAAACAATTGAAACTACGATGTTTACGCAACATTTTACTCATTTCCAGCAAACAGTGGGAGTTAAAAGATGTCCTCCTGAAGTCAAAAATCAAAGTTGTGAAATGTGACATTGAGAAGGAAAATCTCACAGACCCCCTGCAGCTCCCACAAGCCGACTGCGTCACCTCGGTTTTGATGCTGGACAACATCAGTACAGATGAGGATAACTACATGAGCAACCTGGGGAAGTTTGGGAAATTTGTGAAACCCGGAGGACACCTGCTGCTAGTGGGGGCTTTAGAGGGGACATATTATATGGTGGGGAATCAGCGGATGCATCTGTTTAAGTACGATGAGAATTTTGTGAAAGATGCCCTTGCTAAGGAGGGATTCACTGTCACCCAGTGTGAAGTGCTCCCAAGCAAAGCAGGGGCGGATCTAACTGATTATAAAGGAATTGTGTTTGTTGCCGCACGCAAAGATAAGTAGCTTACATTAGTTAGCAAAGACACGCCTCCACAGGTCTGGGTGTTACCCCGACCCCAAACTCCTCCCATCTGCTATTTCAGCATTTCTCTGCTGGCCATAGGTGGTCTCAGCTGTTGTTAGATCAGGTGTAGAGCTACGCACAAGCAATTGTCAGAACCCTTTGCTCCATTTGGAAGATATGGCTATTATTTTGGGTTAGGAAGAACTTTGGGGAGGGATAGAAAATTATTATATAAGCCACAAACATATGCTAGAAAACCCAGGTCCGAGGTGATCTTGTTCCATTTCAGCCAAGAATCTAAATTTTAAAGAACTGGGCATAATTATAGCGGCATCAGCTGTTGAATTATGTGCGGTTTTCATGCTGATAGTAAGAATATTGATTATTCAATATAACAGATATGTTTCTATCACCTTACCTGGTCACCTTTTCTAACACTAACCCTAACTCCTAATGACTAACACTAACCACCCTCCTAATGCCTTATAAAAGTCCTACTTCTAATGCCTAATACTAATCTTTCCTCCTAACCCCCTTCTCATGTCTAACAATATTCCCCCCTTCTAACGCCTAACACTAATCCTTCCACCTAATGCCTAACACTAACTCCGCCTAATGCCTAGCACTAACCCGCTCCTAATGCCTATAAGTAACCTCCCTTCCTAATGCCTAACACTAGCCCCCTCCTAATGCCTATAAGTAACCTCCTCTCCTAATGCTTAAGACTATTCCTTCCTCCTAATACATAACACTTACCCCCTTTTCTATACTTAACACTTTATCCCCCCTTCTAACGCCTAACACTAATACTTCCTAGTTCCTACTAATGCCTAACACTAACCGTCCTCCTAATGCCTAACACTAACCCCCTACTAATGCCTAACACTAACCTCCCCTCCTAATGCCTACCCCTAACCCTCCTCCCAATGCCTAACACTAACCCCCTCCTAATGCCTGTAAGTAACCTCCCCTCCTAATGCCTAACACTAACCCTCCTCCCAATGCCTAACACTAACCCCCTCCTAATGCCTGTAAGTAACCTCCCCTCCTGATGCCTAACACTAACCCTCCTCCCAATGCCTAACACTAACCCCCTCCTAATGCCTGTAAGTAACCTCCCCTCCTAATGCCTAACACTAACCCTCCTCCCAATGCCTAACACTAACCCACTCCTAATGCCTGTAAGTAACCTCCCCTCCTAATGCCTAACACTAACCCTTCTCCCAATGCCTAACACTAACCCACTCCTAATGCCTGTAAGTAACCTCCCCTCCTAATGCCTAACACTAACCCTCCTCCCAATGCCTAACACTAACCCACTCCTAATGCCTGTAAGTAACCTCCCTCCTAATGCCTAACACTAACCCCCTCCTAATGCCTAACACTAACCCTCCTTCCTAATGCCTAACACTCACCTCTCCTCCTAATGGAAACACTAACCCCCTTCCCCCCCAATGCCTAACAAAAACTCCCTCCTAATGCCTGACACTAACCCCCCTTCTAATGCCTATAAGTAACCTCCCCTCTTAATGCCTAGCGCTAACCCTTCCTCCTAGTGCCTACCACTAACCCCACTCCTAATGCCTAACACTTATCCCAGGTGTCCAAAGTACCTAATTTAGTATTAGCCAACTGGCTAGTATTACCTTAAAGTGCTAGCGAATGTATTGGTTGATTGGCTAGTGATAGCCAAACTGTTGCTAATCATCTACCGCTAGTGTATCAGAGACTCAACCTATACATTACTTCTATACACTTTGTATAAAAAGGGCCTTAGGATTATCGTAAAGGAAACCCAAACCAAAGTTTAAAAAAAAGAGTTTCACTTACCTGGGGCGTCTACCAGCCACCTGCAGCCGCCCTGTGCCCACGCCGTCACTCACCGATCCTCCAGTCCCCCTCCACAGTTACCTGCACCATATCGCTATGTTTGCTAGAACTGTAAAAAAAAATGAAAACATTTCCATCATAAAAAAAATAAATATGGTTTGGCCTTTATTTGCTCTTATATGCTGTTGCTCACACGTCTCAATTTCTGTAATTACTGTTTGTTGATGTTTGTTGATGTGCCGTGCACTGACTGCTACTCCTTTTGTTTATCCTGAAATTGTCATGATCACCAGCTTGGTCAATGCTGCGTATGCAATTGTTTGACTTTAAAGTCCACTAAACAAATATTTCTGATTTAAAAAAAAAAAGTGTTCTTTTTTTTTTCTAAGACGTGTGATAGTTTACAATCTTGCTGGCTTTTCATCACTCAGTTTACCTATAACAATCTATCTGCTATAGTTTCAGAGTATTGAACATAGATTTTGTATGAATACAAGACCCGAAGATTATCTCATAATGCTACTCATACCATTCCCCAGAGAACTTCCAGGAAATAAAAGTTCAACTCAGAGGCCCATAGGCACAGGCATTCTCGTGTCCTAAACTCCGCCCCTGAACACAAGCCACACCCCCAAGTATAATATTCTGATCTCTAATCCCTTCCTTATGTCATTAACTGTCCTTAAAATCTTACACACCGATCACTGTCTCATATGATCCTTGGTGATATGAGACAAGGATTGGGATTTAAGTGGCTGAGGTTATTGGTATGAGGCAGGGATTAGACTGTAAGCTCCTGAGGGGATCTGAGAAGGGAGGCCGCCTCTCCCACATAAGGTGCCTGTAGGCACATGCCTACAGTGCCTTGTGGAAAATCCAGCCCCGATCCAACTCCAAACTCTCCACCCCTGTAAGTCACGGACATTAAAGGCCCCTCATGCAGTTGCCCGGCCTGCACAGTAGTGTGTCCATCACTGCTTTCTTGGGCCCTGTTTACACTTAATCGGTTGCTTTCAGTTATAACTGAAAGGCCAACTGATTTTCAAAGTAATGCCCATGTTTTCCAATGCACAGTTCACACTTAACGCGTTTTAACTGAAATAAAAAAAACCCCAGCAAATTAGAAAAAAAACGTATACCAACTGTACACATTTACAAGTGTAAGTGGGGCCTTAAAGAGAACCTGTACTGAGTAAAAATATTTAAAATAAACACATGAGGTAACTTCAAATGAACATTACAGAGTTACCTTGCCATCAGTTCCTCTCAAAAGCTCACCATTTTCTTCTGACAATAATCCCATCCAGTTCTGACAATATTTTGTCAGATCTGAAATATATCAGTTGCTGTCAGTAAAATATCAGTTGCTGTCAGTTATAGCTGAGAGGAAAACTGATGTACCAGGTAATGTCCATGTTTCCCTATGGCTCAAGTGGGCGATGTTACAGTTTAACTGTGTGCTGACCAGAAAGCTGTTATGGGTAATGGCTATTTTCAAAATGGAGGACGGAAAATTCCCTTGATCATAGTGAACAAATAGGACGCGGGACAGGAGAAAGACACTGAGGAGTAGACTACATGGAAGGTAAGTATGACTTGTGTATGCTTATTTTGACTTTTATTTTCAGTACAGGTTTTCTTTAAAGGTGACCACACACCTTACAATTTTCATGCAATCTGACTGTACAATTTGTATACAATCTTACCAACAACCAAGTAGTATAACAGCACTTGGTGATTGATTGTACAGCCAGATTGCATGTAAATTTTATGGTGTGCGTGGCCACCTTAAGCCTTCCAAATCTGAATAGTCCTGTACAAGATTCACATTACATGTCTGAAAAAAAAAAAGAAAATAATCATTCCAGGGCTCTCAAAGCAATGTACACTCTTCAGATTACAGAAATCACTTTTCAGGGATATATACACAGTGTTTTGGTGTCCCTGATTCCATTTTTTATCCCAGAAAGCTGTTAGCAAAAACATGTTTCCTTCATAGAATGTCCAGCACTCAGGGGCGTAACAATAAGGGATGCAGCCCCTGTTCCTGCGGGCGGGCCCAGGCCCCCCCTGGGGCCCGCTCAGGGCCGTTTTAGAGGGCAGAAGGGGGAGGGGGATAGTCCCCCCTCCCCTCGGGCTCTCCCCTCAGCGCGCTCCCCTCCTGCAATTATCAGTAGGGCCAGGCGGGGCGGCGGGAGGATCACATACCTCCCTGTGTTCCACCGCCGGAGCTTTCTCTAAGTGTCTGACGCTGCTTCCTGTTTAAACAGGAAGTAGCATGAAGCATTTACAGATGGACCTCCGTGGTGGATGGAGGTATGTGTCCTGCCGCCGCCCACCTGCTGCCACTGATAATTGCATGAGGGGAGTGCTGAGAGGAGAGCCTGAGGTGAGGAAGGGGGGACTGTCCCCCCTCCCAGTCGAGAAAATGCAGCAAATGTTACCCCACATTTGAAATGCAGCAAACATTTTCCAACATATGAAATGCAGCAACTGCAGCAGCATGGTGGTGTAGTGGATAGCATTCTCACCTTGCAGAGCTAGGTCCCCGAATTGTATCCCAGTCAGGGCACTTACTGCAGGGAGATTATATGTTCTCTCGAAGTCTGCGCGGGTTTCCTCTGGGCACTCTGGTTTTCTTCCACATCCCAAAAACATACAGATAAGTTAATTGGCTTGCCCCTAAATTGGCCCTAGACTACAATGGACAGAAGATTATGGCAGGGACTAGATTGTGAGCTCCTCTGAGAAAAAGTTAGTGACAAGACTATGTATACTCTGTAAAGCGCTGCAGAACATGTTAGCACTAACCTTTCTGGCGGTAACCCCGAACGTAGTTCGGGGTAAGCCGCGCAGAAGGTTTTCTCCGGCCCTGCTCGACCGATTTCCTTAATTTTATTTTTGCTGGACGCAGCTAGCACTTTGCTAGCTGCGCCAGCACACTGATCGCCGCCGCCCCGCGCCCGATCGCCGCTATCTGTTGCGGCGCGCGGGCCCCACCCCCCCAGACCCTGTGCGCTGCCTGACCAATCAGTGCCAGGCAGCGCCGAGGGGAGGATCGGGACTCCCAATAACGTCACGACGTCGGTGACGTCGGTGACGTCATCCCGCCCCATCGCCATGGCGACGGGGGAAGCCCTCCAGGAAATCCCGTTCTTTGAACGGGATTTCCTGATCGGAGATCGCCGAAGGCGATCGAAGAGGACGGGGGGATGCCGCTGAGCAGCGGCTATCATGTAGCGAGCCCTGGGCTCGCTACATGATTTAAAAGAAAAACACACAAAAAAAACCTGCCGCGCTGCCTCCTGGCGGAATTTTTCATACCACCAGGAGGGTTAAATACTAAATAATAACAATAATAATAATAATAATAACTACCCTACATATAAAAGTGATTCCCCAAACATAATTAGGCTGAGTTCTCCTACCTAAACCACCAAACATAAGTAGGTAGAGTTGTCCTTTTCCCCCAAAACACCAAACTTAATTAGGTAGAGTACCTCAATATAGCAAAACCAATTAGGAAGGTCAAATATGTTGTGGACGGTACAAACCAACAAACCTCAAAAGAGACAGTGATAATGAAAAATTATATAAATTTTATTTGTAGAAAATTTCATTAAAATTGCATAGACCATAGTCCCAACCACCTACTCTGCAGCACATATCACCAGCTAACCCCTATAAACCCAAACGCCACTCGCCCACTCAAGCAACATTCAAGAAACATGCAAAGAGATGTCAAGGCCTTGAGCAAGACAGCACTCCAGAACCTGATGATGGAGATTAGCGACTCAGCAGAGGAGTCTCCACCGCAACAATTGTGAAACATGCATGGTTAATAAATCCAAAAAGATACGGTCCTTGCTCGTGTGGTTCAAAACTGACCGTAACGGACCCAAGCAATGAAAAAGGCTATACAAGCTGCGTCCTTATAGTAAGTTCCAGTGGATGTATATAGCATGAAACAGTTCAATGTTGTTGCTTTAACATCCCAGCAGACTCATGAAGCATGCAGTCATGCCAGCAGCAGCAGCAAGACAAACAGATAAGCCTCACATAGACTGTTCAGTCCTGCACAAATGTAGAGCACAGTTGAGCAAGCAAGATGACAATCCAAGCACATGCTTCTGTTGTAAAGCCGATAGCAGATGCAGCAGCAGCAATAGGTAAACCAGCGTCATCAAATTCAGCCCTGCAGTTTGTGAAAGCATGCTCACCCGTGGGCCCTCATGTATATGATGAAGTTCATCCAGGCATGGGTGAAAGCAAGATGGAGAGTCCCCATGCAGTGCAGTTTCTAGGCTAAAATGCACCCAGGGCGAGGGTGTAAAAATTGCGCCCCCCCCCCCCCCTAGGTTAGATAGGTAGGTGCCCCTCAGTATAGGTTAGATTAGGTAGGTGCCCCCTAGTATAGGCTAGATTAGACAGGTGCCCCCCAGAATAGGTTAGATTAGGTAGCTGCCCCCCAGTATAGGTTACATAAGGTAGCTGCCCCCCCAGTATAGGTTAGGTAGGTGCCCCCCAGTATAGGTTAGGTAGGTGCCCCCCAGTATAGGTTAGATAGGTAGCTGCCCCCCAGTATAGGTTAGATTAGGTAGCTGCCCCCCAGTATAGGTTAGATTAGGTAGCTGCCCCCCCAGTGTTGGTTATATTAGGTAGCTGCCCCCCAGTGTAGGTTAGATAGGTAGCTGCCCCCCAGTGTAGGTTAGATAGGTAGCTGCCCCCCAGCGTAGGTTAGATAAGGTAGGTGCCCCCCAGTGTAGGTTAGATAGGTAGCTGCCCCCCAGCGTAGGTTAGATTAGGTAGCTGCCCCCAGTATAGGTTAGATAGGTAGCTGCCCCCCAGCGTAGGTTAGATTAGGTAGCTGCCCCCAGTATAGGTTAGATAGGTAGCTGCCCCCCAGTGTAGGTTAGATTAGGTAGGTGCCCCCCAGTGTAGGTTAGATAGGTAGGTGCCCCCCAGCGTAGGTTAGATTAGCAGCTGCCCCCCAGCGTAGGTTAGATTAGGTAGGTGCCCCCAGAATAGGTTAGATAGGTAGCTGCCCCCCAGTATAGGTTAGATTAGGTAGCTGCCCCCCAGTGTAGGTTAGATAGGTAGCTGCCCCCCCAGTGTTGGTTATATTAGGTAGCTGCCCCCCAGTGTAGGTTAGATAGGTAGCTGCCCCCCAGTGTAGGTTAGATAGGTAGCTGCCCCCCAGCGTAGGTTAGATTAGGTAGCTGCCCCCAGTATAGGTTAGATAGGTAGCTGCCCCCCAGCGTAGGTTAGATTAGGTAGCTGCCCCCAGTATAGGTTAGATAGGTAGCTGCCCCCCAGTGTAGGTTAGATAGGTAGGTGCCCCCCAGCGTAGGTTAGATTAGCAGCTGCCCCCCAGCGTAGGTTAGATTAGGTAGGTGCCCCCAGAATAGGTTAGATAGGTAGATGCCCCCAATAATGGAGGGGGGAGCCGCAGGGAGGGCAGCCCGACCTCTCCCTCCCTCTCCTCTCCCGGCCGCCCTCCGTGCTCCCCCCTCAGATGCAGAGTCCGTGAGCAGCAGGGAAGCGCTGTTTACAACTCACCGGCTGCCTGGCTCCAAGCGCTGCTCTCTCGCCGCTGGTCTCCTCTCTCTCTCTGTATACGTACTGATACACGCTGCTTCCTGTAGCCGGAAGCAGCGTGTATCAGTATGTATACAGAGAGAGGAGACCAGCGGCGAGAGAGCAGCGCTTGGAGCCAGGCAGCCGGTGAGTTGTAAACAGCGCTTCCCTGCTGCTCACGGACTCTGCATCTGAGGGGGGAGCACGGAGGGCGGCCGGGAGAGGAGAGGGAGGGAGAGGTCGGGCTGCCCTCCCCGCGGCTCCGGCTCCCCCCTCCATTATAGCGCCCCCCTCCCAACAGCGCCCCGGGCGGCGGCACGCTCCGCACGGGGCAAGAAACGGGGCTGTCCCCATGAAAGGTCGCAAAACCGAGAATCGTGCTGTAGATCAGGGGTACTGTGTCCTTAGTGCAGCAGGAGTAGTCAGGCAGCCCAGCAAACAAGCGATGACGCCACACGCAGCCTCGACATGTTTCACGAGCGTCTGCTCGTTTCCACAGGAGGCGTGGCTCATCGCTCATCATCACCAATGCCCTTTCATCCCATCATCCATCCAATCAGGGCACACAGAGCAAGCCCCGGCCCCCGGCCCCCCGGACCTGCCGCTGGCCAACAGCAGAGCGCACCACCACCCCACACACTCTAACTCTGCCCACATCAATCTGGCAGGTCGGGGAAGAAAGGGGAGAGGCGCGCGCAGCCGGCAATGGTGCCCGTCCAGCCCCGCAGCCCCCAGGCAAACAAATGCCACGGGAAGAAACGGAGGAGGGCGGACACCCAAACCAGACAAGAGGGCAAACAGGTAAGGGGTCACCCCGAGTCACAGCTCGATATCCAATCATAATCTTATATACTCTATATTAAAGTATGAATTCAGCTCCACCTTTATTTTAACTGGAATATAATAACAGATCTAGTAAATGAAATCTGGCCTGCACCAACATAGGCAGTGCCCCATTAATGACAAGCTTGTCATAAATAAACACTCAGCAAAACTTCCAAAGCTGCAATCATGGGCACAAAGCAGTGAGAAACCCCGGAACCCAGGCAGAAGCAGAGTAAATGCCCCAAGCACACAGAAAAGCAGAAAAAGCTCAAAAAAGTTTTTCACCCGACAAAAAATAAAAAATAACAATAAAAATATAAGTATGCTTGTTTGCGTAATATTGGGGAGGATGATTCAGGAGTAGCAATGCTGCAGCAGGATGTGCTCCTTAGCAACCAAGGGACAGACTGCTGTAACGAGAAAGGGAATAGGAGTGCAGCTAAGGCTAGACAGGTACTGGTGGTAGGGGATTCAATTATTAGGCGCACAGATAGGGTAATCTGTTGAAGAAACCGTGAATGCCGTACAGTCTGTTGCCTCCCGGGTGCTCGGGTTCGGCATGTAGCAGAAAGAATTGACAGATTACTGGGTGGGGCTGGGGAAGACCCGGCTGTCATGGTACACATTGGCACCAATGACAAAGTTAGTGGGAGATGGAAGGTCCTCAAAAATGATTTTCAGGTACTTGGAGATAAACTTAAAGCAAGGACCTCCAAGGTGGTGTTCTCTGAAATACTGCCAATGCCACGTGCTACATCTGAGAGACAGAGGGAGCTTAGGGAGTTAAATAAGTGGCTGAGAAATTGGTGTAGGAAGGAAGGGTTTGGGTTCCTGGAGAACTGGGCAGACTTTGCAGTTGGCTACAGGTTCTACAGCAGGGATGGGCTGCACCTTAATGGGGAGGGTGCAGCTGCATTGGGGGAGAAGATGGCTAAACGGTTGGAGGAGATTTTAAACTAGGATCTGGGGGGAGGCGGGAGGATAAAGTCTTAATATGTAGACAAGATAAGGTAAAAAGACAGTGGGAGCCTAACATTATGGGGGGTGGAGAGGGGGGTGGGGACAGTGTAAAGATTAAGGAGGTTGGTAAAACTTCAAGTAGCCCATTTCGTGTAAACAAAATTGGTAAATGTGGTGGTAAAAATATAAAGTGCATGGTAACCAATGCTTGGAGCCTTGCAAATAAAATAGACGAACTAGAGTTCATTCTGAATGACAAAGGCTATGACATTGTGGGAATAACCGAGACATGGATGGATGAAAGCCATGACTGGATAGCTAATTTAAAAAGATACAATGTGTTTAGGAGGGATAGAACAGGGAAAAAAGGTGGAGGGGTTTGTCTCTTTGTTAAGAATTCTTTTACAGCTGTCCTCAGCGATGAGATGGAAGAAGATTGCGAAGATGTGGAGTCCGTTTGGGTAAATATTCATGGTGGAAATAAAAGTTGCCAATTGCTTATTGGGGTAGGCTACAGACCACCTCATATTAATGAAGCTGCAGAACTGCGATTACTACAGCAGATTGAAAAATCTGCAAGTAAAAATGAGGTCATAATTATGGGCGACTTCAACTTTCCAGACATTGACTGGAGTATTGAGGCTACCCATTCTGGTAAAAGCAGCAGATTTCTGGCAACACTACAGGACAAGGACTCAAATGGTAACGGAACCAACTAGGGGGAATGCGTTACTGGATCTGATCATTTCTAATAGACCAGATAATGTATCAAATGTGCAGGTTCAAGAACATTTGGGAAATAGTGATCACAACATGATAACGTTTGATCTGGTGACTGATAGGCCACGGGGCAGCGGGACCACTAAAACTATGAATTTTAGAAAAGCAAAGTTCAATCAAATTAGGCAGGCACTAAGTTTGGTGAACTGGCATAATGTACTACAAGGGGAGGACACTGAAGGGAAATGGCAAGCTTTTAAACTTATTCTCAATCAATATTGTAGTATGTATATCCCATATGGAAACAAAATGTCTAGGAATAAAAAAAAAAGCCCTCTATGGATGAATAGAAAGGTTAGGGATAAAATGAAGAGGAAAAGGAATGCCTATAAGGTCCTAAAACAGGAGGGGACCGAGGCTGCACTAAGCAATTATAAGGAGTGCAATGAAAATAGTAAAAAAGAAATTAGGCTGGCAAAGATCGAAGCTGAAAATCAAATCGCTAGGGATATCAAATCTAACCCAAAAAAGTTTTACAAGTACATCAACTCTAAAAAAAGAAAGGTTGACTGTATAGGACTCCTAAAGGATGAGGATGGGAACTCAATGGTGGATGACCAAGGTAAGGCAGAGTTATTAAATGCTTTCTTTGCTTCTGTCTTCACAAAGGAAACAGCACTGTTGCAAATTACAGAGGCAGAAGAGTCTCAATCTTCTAACTGTAATATTAAATACTTAACGCAGGAAGAAATAAAGGCAAGACTAAATAAATTAAAAATAGACAAGGCACCTGGCCCGGATGGCATGCATCCTCGGGTCCTAAGGGAATTAAGTTCAGTTATAGCTAAGCCCCTTTATCTTATCTTTTGTGACTCTCTTGCAACTGGCAGCGTCCCAGTGGATTGGCGTACAGCCCACGTTTTCCCATTATTCAAGTAGGGCAAAAAATCTGATCCAGGAAATTATAGACCTGTAAGCTTAACATCAGTTGTATGCAAACTATTTGAGGGGTTACTAAGAGATACTATACATGACTTCATAGTAGAAAATAATCTTATTTCTCAGCATCAACATGGGTTTACTAAAGACAGGTCCTGTTTGACTAACATGCTCAGCTTTTATGAGGTAGTGAATGCTAATATGGATATTGGGAATGCTGTAGATGTGATATACTTGGACTTTGCAAAGGCCTTCGACACTGTTCCCCACAGAAGTCTGGTGCAAATGTTGAGGATGCAAGGACTGGGGAAGAGTTTGTGTGCATGGATAGGGAACTGGCTAATGGACAGAAAACAAAGAGTTGTGGTCAATGGATCGTACTCAAAATGGGAGACTGTTAGCAGTGGGGTCCCACAGGGGTCTGTACTGGGTCCAGTGCTCTTCAATTTATTTATTAATGACCTAGTAGATGCAGTAGTGAGCAATGTTGCTATTTTTGCAGATGATACAAAATTGTGCAGAATCATCAACTCTCAGGAAGATAGTGTCATATTGCAACAGGATCTGGATAGGATGGCTATATGGGCACATACATGGCAGATGAAGTTCAATGTTGACAAATGTAAAGTCATGCATTTTGGTCGTACCAATGGTCTAGCACCATACAAAATAAATGGGATACAGTTGGGCACATCAAACTTGGAGAAGGACTTAGGAGTACTCATCGACAACAAGTTAAATAATCGTACTCAATGCCAAGCCGCTGCAGCTAAAGCGAACAAAATTTTGGGATGCATTAAAAGGGAAATAAAAACTCGAGATGCTAGCATAATATTGCCCCTGTTTAACTCTCTAGTAAGGCCACATCTGGAATATGGAATTCAGTTTTGGGCACCACATTACAAAAAAGATATTACAGTATTAGAGCAGGTGCAGAGACGAGCTACAAAATTGATACGTGGGATGGAAGGTCTCGCTTACCAAGAAAGGTTAAATAAACTGGGTTTATTTAGTCTAGAGAAAAGACGCCTTAGAGGGGATCTAATTAACATGTATAAATACATCAGAGGGCAATATAATAGCTTGGCGGATGAGCTTTTTGTCCCTAGGCCTTCTCAAAGGACTAGAGGACATGATCTGCGCATGGAGGAAAAACGTTTTAGCCATTTATTTAGGAAAGGGTTCTTTACAGTAAGAGTGATTAAGATGTGGAATGCATTGCCACAGGAAGTCGTTATGGCAAACTCTATACCTGCATTTAAAGGGGGCTTAGATGCTTTCCTTGCGTTGAAAGACATCCATGGCTACAATTACTAGGTTATGCCTAATGATGTTGATCCAGGGATTTTATCTGATTGCCATCTGGAGTCAGGAAGGAATTTTTCCCTTTTGGGGCTAATTGGACCATGCCTTGTAAGGGTTTTTTCGCCTTCCTCTGGATCAACAGGGGTATGTGGGGGACGGGCTGGAGTTGTACTTTGTACTGGTTGAACTCGATGGACGTATGTCTTTTTTCAACCAAAAATAACTATGTAACTATATACAAAAAACTAGACCGGCAGGAAAGCAGCAAAACCCTCCATCTCATTCAAGCCTGGGGGGGGAGGTAGCTTTCAAATCGAAGATCCAGCGGCATTCTTTTTGCAACAGTAATCTATCTGGGTTCCCACTCCTAATTGATCCATGAATGCGGTCTATCCCAATAAATTTGAGTCCCCTAGGGTCCCCATTATGGTACTGTCTGAAATGGACCCGGGGCAGTGGAGCGCACACTCTTTATGCTCTTAACATGTTCAGAGACCCGTTCCCTAAGCTCACATGTTGTTTTACCAACATAAAATGCCCCACAGGGGCACGTGAGCAAATAAACGTCAAACTTTGTTACACAATCAACATAGTGTGAAAGGCTCCACTGCCTCCCGTCGGGGAGCAGAACAGACGCACCAACATGCATGAATCTGCAAAATTTGCAACCACCACAAGTATAAGACCCCAGGACTCGACAATGTGGTTTCGGAATTTCCAACCCCTCAAAATGACCCCTAACTAGGGTATCCCTCAGAGAGGGCGAGCTCCTGAATGTAATGTTAGGTCTTGGTGGAACAAACAAGGACAACTGCGGATCATTAACCAAAATATACCAGTATTTATCCAGTATATGCTTAATTTCATTATGTTCCACACAGTATCGAGTGCAGAATTTCGTCTGGCGTTTAGTAGACGTAACCATTCTATTCGGATTCAACAATTTGCCGCGATCGCTGTTAAAGAGAATCTGTATTGTTAAAATCGCACAAAAGTAAACATACCAGTGCGTTAGGGGACATCTCCTATTACCCTCTGACACAATTTCGCCGCTCCTCGCCGCATTAAAAGTGGTTAAAAACAGTTTTAAAAAGTTTGTTTATAAACAAACAAAATGGCCACCAAAACAGGAAGTAGGTTGATGTACAGTATGTCCACACATAGAAAATACATCCATACACAAGCAGGCTGTATACAGCCTTCCTTTTGAATCTCAAGAGATCATTTGTGTGTTTCTTTCCCCCTGCATCTCTCATGCACTGAAGTTTCAGGCTGCTCTTTTCTTCCTGCAAACAGCTTTGCCCTTGTCTGTAATTTCCTCAGTATGTGAAAGCCCAGCCAGCTCAGAGAATGATTTATCCAGCTTGTAAAAGATAAGAGAGAAGAGAGAAGCTGCTCTAATCCTAAATAACACACAGGCAGTGTGCAGAGAGGGGCCTGGAGGGGGGAGTTCATAGCAGAACCACAACACTGAAGAACTTGGCAGCCTTCCAGACACAGGCTGACAAGTCTGACAAGAGAGAGATAAGTTGATTTATTACAGAGACAGTGATAGTATAAAGTGCTGCAGTAAGTAAGAACACATTAAAATAGCTTTTTGAACTTGTAGGATGATAAAAAACAGGATGCAATTTTTGTTACGGAGTCTCTTTAAGTGCTCTTTTATATGCCTTGTTCAGGATTAAATCATCATAACCCCGTGCCTGAAAGCGAGTGCGCAATTCACTCGCTTCATGCATGAAGGATTCTGGATCGCTACAGTTACGACGGACCCTTAAATACTGGCCTACAGGGATACCTCTGATTGTATGCTGTGGATGGCAACTGTCTGCCTGAAGTAATACATTAGTAGAAGTTTCTTTCCTATACAATTGAGTACTTACTTGTCCTGAAGCATCACAATAATAACTACCCTAAATATAAAAGTGATTCCCCAAACATAATTAGGCTGAGTCCTCCTACCTAAACCACCAAACATAAGTAGGTAGAGTTGTCCTTTTCCCTAAAAAACACAAAACTTAATTAGGTAGAGTACCTCAATATAAATACCCAAATATAGTGAGCTTTGGTCTGCAGTTCAGCCTAATAGTGGTCCCTATGCCACTTACTGTTTGGTGCTCTAGTGGTCTCCCTCCCCCCCCCCCCTTCTAGTATTCTCTGATGGTCTAGTAGCCCATCCCCTTTACAGTACACCCTAGTGGTCTAGTGGTTCCCTTATCCCACATCCCAATTAGGCTTCCATGGTGGTTTAGTGATCCTCCATCCCCATATTGCTTACCAGGTGGTCTAGTACTGCACTGCATCCTGATATAGCTTGTCTGGTGATCTAGTGGTCCCTTCACCATCTCCACATAGTTTTCCTGGAGATCTAGGCCTCTCCCATAGCATCTTTGGAGGTTAAGTTGTCCGCCTCCATTCTTACATAGCTTACCTCATGGACTAGGGGTCTCCTCCCCATCTGCCTTCTCAGAATCCATAGCACTTTCACCCACATTCCAGAACTGACAGCAGTATTGCAAGCCATGCAACCATGCTGCGCATCACTAAATTTAAAGTGCTTCAGCACATCTTTTTTATATAACTAAGAAGAAATGTATGGCATTATTGGTTGAGGTATGGCACCATGGGTGCAGAAAATCTTCATCCAGCCCCCTGGCTAAGAAAGTACAATCAGGGAGGTGTGCAGCTGGGACAACACATGCATCAAAGTGGGCAAATCAGCCAGGTTGGAGACTTTAATTAGGGTGACAGTGGCACAACAGAGGGACCCGGGGACACTGATGGGTCTTGAAGACTATAGGGGGCTGGAAAAATGTCCAGGAAAGTAAAAGTCAACATATTTTTCCCGTGGCAACATTTGCGCTAGTCAAGGTGATATTGCTGTACATTGTTTATGCACAGCAATATTAACACAGTTTTTTGCATCAAGCCTCATGTCACATGTCACATTAAGATACACTTTAAGGAAAAACAGAACACCATCATGAAGCTGACTCCATTAACAGGTTTACTTTTCACATTGGCAGTGTTTACCATTGTCAGCACTGAAGTTATTATCCTTATCTGCTGACAGGATCTGCTCCTTAAAGGGACTCTGATCTCAAAATAAAAACGAAATTTCGTTTTTATTTTGAGCTTGGAGTCCCTTTAAAGAGGAACTTCAGCCTAAACAAACATACTGTCATTAAGTTACATTAGTTATGTTAATTAAAATAGATAGGTAATATAATCTCTTACCCATCCTGTTTTAAAAGAACAGGCAAATGTTTGATTTCATGAGGGCAGACATCTTTTTGTTTGAAAGGAGGTGACAGGGAGCATGAGACACAGTTCCAACTGTCCTGTGTACCGATCACCCCTCCCAGTTGCTAGGCAACATGAATAACAACATAGGAAATCCCATCATGCTTTGCACAGCATCAGGGAAAAAAAGCCCAGGCAGTTTTCTTTGATGTGTGGAGCTTAGCTAAAAATGCAGCTAAAAATGATGCTTTGATAAGAAAAACAAAGTTCTGATGCTGTGAAACTGTTAAAGAAACACCAAGCCTTTTCAGCTCTGCTGAGTAGATTTTTAGTCCGGAGGTTCACTTTAAGAATAGGACAGCAAGTAAAATAAACTCTAATATTTTTAGTCAAAGACCCAGACCGAACAAGCTGATCAAGGTGTTCTGACTTCACTGGCTGCATGCATATTACATGTACAGTATGTCATTAATGCTGAAGATCAGCATGGCAGTAAAGAAATAAAGACAGCAGCCTAAATGATCATCTCAAAACAAGTTTACTTTAGAGAACGAGGAAGCAGAAAGAAAACAAATGGGAAAAAAACAATAGGTATTTGCTTAAGGCTAGTGACACACCAGGATGTTGCATTTAGGGGACGTTATAGGGCACATAACGTGCCCCTAACGCAACGCCTGGTGCTCTCTGGTGTGGACGTCGGAGTGAGCCGCATTGTGCAGCTCACTCTGGCGTCAGTGATGCCGTGATGCGTACTCCTGGACCAATGCGGCATCACGTGGTCCCGCCCGGCCAATCGCCGCACAGAGCGGCCGCTCCAGGAAGTAAACACTGCACGTCACTGCGTGCAGTGAATATTAATTAGCCATGAGCCCGGCCGCTCTCCCCTCCTCCCCAACATGGCTGAGCATGTGCAAAAAGTCTAACGCGGCTTAGCCGAGTAGAACGTACAGCATGCAGCACTTTGCTGTGTTACAATGTAACGCAACGTGGGCAGTGTGAACAGCCCACTTGTGTTACATTGCTGTGCGGTGGGGGAGCGTTACAGGCTGCACTAGCGTGCGCCTGTAACGTCCCTGTATGCAAGAAGCCTTAAGGTAAAGCTTAAAGGATTCACTGTCACAAAGTGTGACAAGCTCCTAAGAAATTCAGAGTTTCATCTTTCTGATTACCAAGGAAAGTTCTGTAGGGTAGCGCGCAAAGATACGTAGCCTAGATCATTCAGCAAATACAGGGCTTCCTAAGCCTGTCCTCAAGTACCACCAACAGTGCTTGCATTGCAGGAAACCACAAATATCCACAGGTGAGGAAATTAGTGTCTCTCTCTGAAGATTTCCACAAAACCTGCACTGTTGGTGGTACTTGGGGACTGAGTTGGGAAGCTCTGAGCAAGAAAAAATCTCCTCACTCAGGTCCCAGTGCAAGCAGGGCGACCACCCTGGACGCAGACCAGCAAGTAGAAGAAGGGGGTACAGGCAGAATGACATAACCGCTAGGGAGCTGGTGTCGAGTGTTGCAGCCAAATGGAAGAAGAAAGAAGATTACCAGCACAATCACCTTCCTTGACTCCTCTTAGGCTGTCTGCATCAGACGTCAAGTCATCATCACGTCACCACCAAGTGATTACACCGGATGTCCTGTAGTGATACTGCAGGCTGTCAGTGCGTGGTGCCCATGGAGAATTCAGCTTTCTGGGTTCTCTTCACCTGAGTGTTTTCCTGGTTCCTGCTTCCTACTGGATGAGCGACTGGTCAATAGTAAGGAGGCAGATCTACTTGTCACCTGTAGCTGTGTGACTCTCCCTAAAGTGTAAGGGTTAGGTGAGTCAACGAGTGCAATGTTTATGCATTCGCCCTGGCTGCAATTTAGCCTAGAAACTGCCCTGCATTAGAACAACCAAACTCCCCTTCCCTCTTCATCAATTTGTTTTGCTATTTCAGCACTTATTTATTCTTATAAATGGTCTCCACTACTATTTGATCAGACCCACAGCTGGGGAGAAGCAGTTATCAGAACAATGACTTTCATTGGGGAGATATAGTTAGTACTAGCTGGATGCCCGGCGTTGCCCGGGTATGTATTTGGCTAGTGTTGGCTCTGCCCACTTTTCCTAACACTAACACACAATTACTTAACCCTTTTTGGACCAGCACCCTCTGCCCCCTTAAGGACCAGAGGGTGCTGGTCCAGCAAACCGCCGCTTCCCAACGAATCGCCGCAAGTTAACGTCGCTCCCGCCGTACACGCCACTCTGTCCCCACCGCAGGCTGCTCTCTCTGCCGTCGCTATGATGGCAGAGCGCTGTGCGCCGGTCATTGGCTCCTGACCCTGTCATTCCATGTAAGCCAATGGGAACGGCTTACAGTAATGACAGGGCCAGGAGCCAATGAAAACGGCTCCTGCCCGGCTCACAGTGCTCTGCCGTCATAGAGGCGGCAGGGCATCACATTGCGGTGGGGGCAGAGTGGACCGAGCAAAGCGGACGGGCTGAGGCGTGCGGTCAATGGGACGTAGAGTTTACGTCTGGTCAGGACCGCAGCGCCCCCTGCCCGACGTAGATTCGTACTCACTCGGTCCGCAGGTAGTTAATGACCAAGTATGTGAGCTTTGCGGTCTTTGGCATCAATAATTTGCAATGAAATAAAATTAATCTGATTGGATGTGGCTCCACCCCTTTTCTGAATTTGAACCCCAATCACCCAATGGCCAACTGTACCAGGTACAGGTGATTAACAGTGCAAGAATGGCAGCAATTAAATATTCTCCTTAAGAATCAATAGGTGGATATCTGAATATTAATCCCAGTCACCCAGTGACCAACTGTGCAAAGTTTGAGAACCCTACCATTAACGGTGTAAAAATGGCTGCAGTTTACATTTGCGCAATGAAATTTGTATTTTTCTCCACCCACTTATTTCCTAACATTGTTCAGGTATGTATTTGGCTGGTGTTGACTCCATCTACTATTTCTAACCCTAACACACAATTACTCAACAACCAAGTTTGTGAGCTTTGCGGTCTTTGGCATCAATAATTTGCATTGAGATTAAACAAATCTGATTGGCTGTTTGTTGCTCCACCCCTTTGCCTGAATTTGAACCCCAGTCACCCAATGACCAACTGTACTAGGTTTAAGGCTTGTGCCATTAACAGTGCAAGAATGGTAGCAATTACATATTCCCCTTGAAAATCAATAGGTGGATTTTGATTGGCTTTTGTAGGCTCCACCCACTTCTCTGAATATTAATCCCAGTCACCCAGTGACCAATTGTGCAAAGTTTGAGAACCCTACCATTAAAAGTGTAAGAATTGCTGCAGTTTACATTTTCTCAGTGAAATTTGCATTTGTCTCCGCCTACTGATGACCCGGCATTGCCCGATTATGTATTTTGCAAGTGCTGGCTGCGCCCACTTCTCCTAACCCTAACACACAACTAATCAATTACTCAATGACCAAGTTTGTGAGCATTGCGCGCTTTGGCATCAATAACCTGCATTAAAATGAAACAAATCATATTGGCTGTTTGTGGCTCCACCCCCTTTTATAAATTTAAATCCCAGTCACCCAATGATCAACTGTACCAGGTTTGAGGCTTGAGCCATTAACAGTGCAAGAATGGCAGCAATGAAATATTCCCCTAAAAAATTAATAGGTAATTTTTGATTGCCTTTTGTAGGCTCCACCCACTTTTCTGAATATTAACCCCAGTCACCCAGTAACCAACTGTGCAAAGTTTGAGAATCCTCCAATTAACAGTGTAAGAATGGCTGCTGTTCACATTTTCCCCGTAAAATTTGTATTTGTCTCCGCCCACTTATACCCGGCGTTGCCCGCTTATGTATTTGGCTGGTGGTGGCTGTGCCCACTTTTCTAACCCTAATGCACAATTAATCAATTACTCAATTACCAAGTTTGTGAGCTTTACAGTGTTTGGCATCAATAATTTGCATTAGAATGAAACAAATCTAATTAGCTGTTTGTGGCTCAACCCCCTTTCTGAAATTGAACCCTAGTCACCCAATGATCAACTGTACCAGGTTTGAGGCTTGTGCCATTAATAATGCAAGAATGGCAGCAATGTAAATATTCCCCTTGAAAATCAATAGGTTAATTTTGATTGGCTTTTATAGACTCCACCCACTTTTATGAATATTAATCCCAGTCACCCAGTAACCAACTGTGCAAAGTTTGAGAACCCTGCCATTAACAGTGTAAGAATGGCTGCAGTTTACATTTTCCCAGTAAAATTTGTATTTGTCTCCGCCCACTTATGACCCAGCGTTGCCCTTTTATGTATTTGGTTGGTGTTGGCTGTGCCTACTTTTCTAACCCTAACACACAATTAATCAATTACCAAGTTTGGTGTTTGGCATCAATAATTTGCATTGAAATGAAACAAATTTAATTGGCTGTTTGTGGCTCCACCCCCTTTCTGAAATAGAACCCTAGTCACCCAATGATCAACTGTACCAGGTTTGAGGCTTGTACCATTAACAGTGCAAGAATGGCAGCAATGTAAATATTCCCCTTGAAAATCAATAGGTTAATTTTGATTGGCTTTTATAGACTCCACCCACTTTTCTGAATATTAACCCCAGTCACCCAGTAACCAACTATGCAAACGATGAGAACCCTGCCATTAACAGTGTAAGAATGGCTGCAGTTTACATTTTCCAGTGAAATTTGTATTTGTCTCCGCCCCTTTTTGGTTATGGGAATAAAAAGTATCCTATACTTTATTCCAGGTAATGTACTATGTGTGCGCCAAATTTCATTCAAATCCGTTCAGCCATTTTTGCGTGATCGAGTAACAAACATCCAAACATCCAAACATCCGAACTTTCCTATTTATTATATTAGTAGGATTCGGGGCAGGAAAGACTAGGATGAAGGAGGGCGGGGTTGGGGTTATCTTTTGGGACAGATTAGGTAAAAATTAGGTTAGGTAAAAATTGGATTATCAGAAATATTTTTAAGTTAGGTTAGGGATAACTATAGGTCAGGATTTGGTTTGGGCCAGGCATTGTGTAAAGTTTGCAAGTTAGGAGTAGGATTAGGTAACAGGTAAGGTTAGGGTTAGGTATTTGAGAGTGATAGTTTTAAATCAAGGTTGGCCGGGGGACAGTAAAGGGTTATGGGTAGTTTTCAAAGCATTTTTTACTCTCCCTTCCGACAGACAGTCCACAATTTTGACTACATTTCATTTCCTCCACATTCCATCCCTTCCTTCATCCTCTCTCCCCTCTCCTGCTGGACTCTCCCTTTCTTTTACAACATTCCTTATCTTATTAAGATATTTCCTTATCTTATTAACCCTCTTTATCACTCTTCCTTTGGATGGTCATTCGAATTTCGCGGAATCGAAATTTCCGAATTTCCGATCGGAAATCCGAATTTCCAATCATAACTCGGAAATCGGAAAACGGATCTCGGTAATGGGAATTCTGCAGAAATACTTTATTACAGCAATTTAGTAATTTTAGGCCAATCACAGAACTTGGAAGCAATGGACCAATCAGAGAATGCAGAAACCACTCGGAAGTATTTGGCCAATCACAGAATGCAAAAAATTACCAAAAAAAACACTACTCGAAAATCGTAAATTCAAACTTGGAAATCGGATTTCTGTGGAAATACTGCATTACCACAACTCTGTAATTTTAGCCCACTCATATAACTTGAAAGCATTGGACCAACCAGAGAATGCAGAAGCAACTCGGAAGTATTTGGCCAATCAGAGAATGCAGAAGCAACTCAGAAGTATTTAGCCAATCAGAGAATGCAAAAAAATTACCAAAAACACACTATTCAGAAATCGGAAATACGAACTCGGAAATCGGAAACCGATCAAAAATCTGCAGAATCGGTAATTGGCATAGGCGGAAATCGGAATTTCTAGGGAGTTGGAAATCTGCATTTCCGACCATCCCTAATCTCCCCATCTTTGAGGCCTGTACACATTTGCAATAAAAGTTATTTCACATGAACGATTCCACCAAGGTTCTCCAACAGTCTTCAAGAACACTGGTGCCCAATTACTATCAAAGAAATTGGCAAATCCTAAAAGTGTATAAAGTGTCTGACATGCTGATAATTTGGCATGTCAGAATTTTCCAAACAATAGTTGCTGAGTAGCTGTTGAGCACATTCAATATTTCACTATAATGCATCTCTGTGCTACGCTCTGTCATTGGCAGCAGAGCATGTGTTTTACACCAAACCTGGCCAACACAGAGAGTTTTACAAATTAAAAAACATTTAAAAATGCGTATGAAATCGCAAATTGGAAAACAATAATCTTCCCTGTTTTAAAAGTAAAATTTATAATTGCGTTTGTTAAAATCTATAATATATGTATAGTCGTTATAATTGTATAATATTGTGTATAACCTTAATTTATCGTTTCTTCATGTAATAACATCTGAAAATATTCTTTATAACGATGAAAAAAAAATATAAGTACGTTCGTAATAACTGTTGTAAAACATTAGTAAATATTACTAACATTTTACTACAACTAAACCTAACCCTACTCTCACACAGAACCCTCCCTCTACCTATCCCTAACCCTTAGACCCCCCCTGGTGGTGCCTAACCCTAAGAGCCCCCTGGTGGTGCCTAACCCTAAGATCCCCCTGGTGGTGCCTAGCCCTAAATCCCCCCTGGTGGTGCCTAGCCCTAAGTCCCCCTTGGTGTGCCTAGCCCTAAGTCCCCCCTGGTGGTGCCTAACCCTAAGACCCAACTGGTGGTGCCTAACCCTAAGACCCCCCTGGTGGTGCCTAACCCTAATTCCCCCCTGGTGGTGCCTAACCCTAAAACCCCCCTTAGTGATCGCTTCATTGTGTGGATAATAATGTTTTACAAATAGTGACTGTAAAAAATATATTACAATTTACTTACTGATCGCTTTATTATGTGAATAATAATGTTTTACAAACTGTAAGGGATAACATTTTAAATAACGTTTTAGTTAAATATAATAGATATGTTTAGTATTTTTGTAAACGTTATTCATCACGGGCGCATTCTGTAAGCTTAAAGGGGTTCTTTCGCGAAAAAAGTAGGCAGTTAAAAAATGTGACAGATGACAGGTTTTGGGCCAGTCCATCTTTTTAAGGGGGATTCCTTTGTTTTCAACAGCATTTCCTGAACAGCAGTTTAACTGTCAAAATAGCAAGATACCAGCCGGCCTCCCTAATCACTTGCACACTATTATGTCAGTTAGATTTTGCAACTGTTGTTCAGGAAATCCTGTTAAAAACAAAGAAAGCCCTGAGAATCCCCCTTAAAAAGATGGACTGGCCCAAAACCTGTCATCTGTCACATTTTTTAACTGCCTACTTTTTTCGCGAAAGAACCCCTTTAAATCATCTCAAGTGTAGTTCGAAAACGTTAATAATCTCCAGGCGTCGTTTGAAAACCTGGGAAACCATAATTACCAATGAGAATCCTTATTAAAGGATAGTTTAGTCCTCATGTGCTCCTGCACAGAGCACCCCAGCCGCGGGCGTTCGATCAAAGGCATTACATTGCTAGGCACCGCCTGCACAGTCTTAGCCGATCCTCCCAAACAGGAAGTAGCTTTAGAGGGTCGGTGTATCATAACGGAGGGGGGTGGAGGAGAAAGTGGGAAGTGATGGGCATACCAAGAGCCCACTACACATGCCTGCTCCCCCTGTTTTTACATTTTCATGAGGACTAAGGTATCCTTTAAAGGTGAATTCTTATTAGTAGATCTGAGCTACTGATCCACTTTTTCTCCAATTTTCCTAATAATTATGCCCCAGTGGCCTTTGTATGTATGTATTTATTTATTTATTGTATTCATAAAGTGCCAACATATTATGCAGTGCTGGACATTACTTTAAGTCAGGGGTCTCAAACTCAATTTACCTGGGGGCCACAGGAGGTAAAGTCAGGATGAGGCTGGGCCGCATAAGAAATTTCACAATCGCGGCGCATCGCCGGCTCTGCCCGCCCCTCTCACTCTTCCTTCACAGAGAGGGGCAGGGAGAGGCGGCGATCGACGTCAGGAGGGGCAGAGCTGAAGCTGAAAGCTCTGCCCCTTCCAGGAAATGCCAGCGGATTGCCCCCCGGGCGATTTGGGGGCTCTGCAGCCCTCGTTTACCGGTGGGGATGCAGCGGATTACTTGGGAGCACTGAAGCGAACTATAAGGAAGCTTTTGCCAGAGAGGGCCACAAAATATTGTATCGAGGGCCACAAATAGGCCACGGGCCGCGAGTTTGAGACCCCTGCTTTAAGTTACAGACAATATTTAGGGATGACATACAGCAATAAGACCATACAGGAATACATGCAAACCAGATCACACAGCACAGTATGAGTACAAGGTAATGCTTAGTCAGTCACTGGAGGGGAGCATGGAGATTAGGCAAGTTAGGTTCACTCAGATGCATAGCATGGGTTCACAGTAATGGAGGTGCATGATCAGGTAGGACACACAAGTTTTACGACTTTTTGTTTCTTTCTTATGTTGTTTCACTAATTTAAATGTGACTAATAAACTACTGTATAACTGATTTCTTTTGTCAATTAAAAGTTTCCAGCACAGTTATTCCCTGTGTCGTCTTGATTGATAGGCATGATGAGGTGTAACACTGTAACTGAGTGGTGAATCATCTGCTGCAATGCTAAAACTATTCCAGTGAACGGATCCTTTTTTTTTTTTATTTTACAAATGTGTTTTTTCTTTATTTAACAACAGGATCAGCTCCCTGTATTGAGTGAATGTTTAGAAAACATACGTGTAGAAAACATACAGAACGGGTATGTTTTCTACACAAGTGGCAACGGAGGTGTTTAATAGATTATTTTAATAGATGATTGCTGACCTCTAGTGGACACATTTGAATACACACATGAAGATTGAAGAAGTTCTTGAATGTGTTAACTAATTATTATTTATTGTATTTATGAAGCGCCAACATATTATGCAGCGCTAGACAATAAATATATATGATACAAGGATGACAGAGGTAACAAGGTTATACAACGTAGGACAAGGATATACAAGGCAAACGGTACAAGATACGTGATCATGCGATTCTGGTCTGGTTAGCGGTGGTGGGCCGAAAATATACGAAATTTCGTACTGAAATTTTGCACATGCAAAATTTTGTGCCGAAATTCCTAATTACGCATCGTAATCATAATGCAAAATTTCAGAGAAAATCATAATTAATTTCATATGTAATAGTAATATTTAATAATTTTGCATAAATGTTCGCATAATTTTCGCAAAATTTTGCATAATGTTGTGCCGACTTTAGCAGGTTAGTAGCAAAGTCCCCATACATGCTATTGCTACCAAAATTGCTACCTATGTTAATCAGTGGGTGTTTTTCAATTTTTTCAATTTTTCAATTTTGAGAAAATTGATTTTAAAAATGCAAAGCAAAATGGGTTTTAAAATGTCAAATTTTTTTTACATTTTTTCTTTGCATATTTAAAATCGTCTTTTGTTTTTTTTTAAACTACAAGGTCTTTTTTGGAAAATTCTGTTTTTCTGACTTGTACCAATTATTCTCCTTAATATAGCAACTGTGTGGTAGGGGGTAGGTCATCTTGAAGAGGTGGGTTTTGAGTGCTTCTTTGAAACTGTTGACAAAGGGCACTAGTCTGATGAGCAAGTGAAAGGGAGTTTCAGAGGGTGGGGACGGCTCTTAAGAAATTCTGCAGGTGCACATGGGAGTGGGAAACGTGCGGAGCAGTTAGCTGAAGGTTGTTGGAGGACTGGAGGGGACAGCCTGGTGAATACCTGTGAACAAGCACCAGGATGTAGGTAGGGCAGGTTCTGTACACAGATTTATAGGCTAGGCATAGAATCTTGAAACTTTTCCAGAATCTGATAGGGAGCCAGTGCAGGGACTTGCAGAACAGAAGGGCAACAGTGCAGACTGGGCAGACTGACAGGACTGAGTAGCAGGACTGACTGGCAGACGAGGCAGACTGTCTGACAAAACTAGCAGGCCAGGGAGAGAGCATAGATCATGCTGGGTGTGTGTGAAACAAAACAGCAATGAGAGCTGTTTAGCTAGCCTTAAAGAGAATCTGTACTCTAAAATGTTTACAATAAAAAACATACCATTCTATTCAATATGTTCTCCTGGGCCCCTCTGTGCTGTTTCTGCCACTCCCTGCTGTAATCCTGGCTTGTAATTGCCAGTTTTAGGCAGTGTTTACAAACAAAAGACATGGCTGCTAACAGCATGTGATAGGCTGAGAGTAGCTCAGTGTGTGAGTCATACAGAGCTTGGAGGGGGCCTGGAGAGTGTGTGTATAGCTTCTATCCTATCACAAGCAGACCTGCACATTCCAGCCTGAGTGCCTGAGCCCGACAGAGCCTGTCAAATATCTGATCGATACCTGCTTAAAATGATTACTAACTACCTCAACGGGCCAGCCTTAAAGGGGAACTTCAGCCTAAAAAAACATACTGTCATTAAGTTACATTAGTTATGTTAATTAGAATAGATAGGCAATATAATTTTTTACCCACCCTGTTTTAAAAGAACAGGCAAATGTTTGTGATTTATGGAGGCTGCAATCTTTGTCATGGGGGCAGCCATCTTTTTGGTTGAAAGGAGGTGACAAGGAGCAGGAGACACAATTCCAACTGTCCTTTGTCCTGATAACCCCTCCCAGCTGCACGCGCTAGGCTTCAAATGTCAAATTCAAAATGTAAAAAAAAAAAAATTTGCACCAAAACAGCAGAACGAGAGCAACAACATCAGAAATCCCATCATGCTTTGCACAGCATCAGGGGGAAAAAGCCCGGGCAGTTTTCTTCTGTGCAGCTAAAAATGAGGCTTGGATAAGAGAAACAAAGTTCTGATGCTGTGAAACTGTTAAAGAAACAACAGGCCTTTTCAGTGCTGCTGAGTCGATTTTTAGTCCGGAGGTTCACTTTAAGGTCGTCATAACCAAAATTAGACAGTAGTGGGTGCGTTGCTCACTATAAACAGAATATTTATAGGTTAACAGGTTTACCTCTGAAAGAAAAACGCAACACTCAGCTGTTGAATTTTATAAAATTATCTTGTTAAGAAAAATAGATAAAGCATATATATACAGGAATATACAGCTCTCCAGTTGTTGTCAATCATCCAAAAAATACATTTTCAAAGTTCCTTTAGTTAAAAGAGTCCATTTCAATATAACAAATATTCTGCTGTAGCTTTTATCCTTCATCGATAATTGTTGTCTCGAGATTGTACAGTGTATGTTACACACATTATAGCTTTATCCTTAAAAAATGATATATGAAGTTCTATTCTTATATAAAGAACTTAAAGTAGATATATCTTAATCAATCAAAGCTTGGTAATTATCTCTAAGCTTGCATTTGCATTCAAACAGTAATGATTACTGATGTATATGAAATAAAGCATAGAAAAAAGTTATCTAAAAAACTCAAAACACTGCTGAAGTGTGAAAATGACAAATCTTTAACTTTTATATAGCTATTGTCAATAAATTCACTCAAAATAATCTGCAAACCATTTAATATTTGTACACAGTCTAGGCTAGGAAATAAGATTAGATTATATAACAGAGATAACACAGCCACTGTGCAACCAGGAAAGGCTGCAGTAAGCCAGACCACATTAGAGCAGGTATAGGAACTTATAGGGTAGCAGAAACAAGGCTGAAAATTTTGTTTCAGAGTCTCTTTAAAATAGCATTACATTCAATATACAGCAATATTTAGATACAAAAAAAAGTATTTCTGAAGCTGAAACCAGGAAAATGACTATAAAAGTGGGAAGCATAAATAATTTCCTGTGTTCTACCATACATCAACAATTATTATTATTATAGTTTATTTATATAGCACCAACATCTTCCATAGCACTGTACATAGTAAAACAAATACTGGAGAATATGAAAAAAATAGAAGTTCAAGTCACTGTACAGTCATGACATCCAGCAATACAAATACAAATACATACATAGGTGATGTGTGGTTTGAGATATCACTAAATTGGTACACATTCATATGATAAGTTACAGTAAAATAAGAAACAAAAGGAGGAAGTCCCTGCTCTTGCAAGATTACAATCTAGAGTATAGTGGAGTGGAAAGAATAGGGAATTAGACACAGAAGTTAGGGGATGAAGCAGTGAGCCTCCATTGCAACCTACAGCAAGTTATAGGCTTGTCTGAAAAGACGCTTTGAGAGTAAATTTAAAGGTTTACAGGCTTGGAGCATGGTGCGAGAGAGTTCCAAAAGAGAATGGACACTTGTGAGAAGTCCTGGATGCGAGAGTGAGATGAGGTGACAGAGGACAAAAATGTCCCCTGGGAGGAGCAAAGGTTCCAGGCAGGATGGTATCTGGTAATTAATGAGGAAATGTATGGAGGTGACAATTTATGTAGAGTTTTGTATGATAGGGGGCGGAGTTTAAACTGGATTATTTGTCTAATTGCACTACAATGCCTCTTTAAATATTTACCCACATAGAGGAAACTCTCCGGATGGCTTCCCATGTCCTCCTTGACCTCTCTGCCGCTGGCTGGAGCTTGGGGCTCCAATGTGAGTTTTACAAGGGGCCACGAGCACTCTATTGAGGTGGAGCCCCAAAACCTACCAAGGACAACTGCAGTGTCAGGGAGGTGTATTTAGAGTAAGGAAACAGTTTGTTAAAGATTACCACTATGCAATGCACATATAGAGATGTTCATTACCAGCATAGCACCAATGAAAAGCTAACAAGATTAATGAAGGAAGGCCCCTACTGGGCCCCTCTGGTCCAGAGGCCCTGGTGCAGTCACAACCTCTGCATCCCCTATTGCTACACCACTGCCAGAACCCTCTTTCTCTTCACACAGGGCCAGACTGGGCCGTTGGAGGGCTGGAAGATCCTTCAATGGGCCCTGCCAATGCTGCACTCCCAGGAGCTGCTGGGTACCACTGCTCACCTTCCACCAGAGCTGACTTTTCGCCTTCTTCCCTCTTCTAAAGCCCCTCTCCAGGGCCCCATCCCCATGCAGAATAGCGGCAGGCTGGCAGCGAAAGCAAGAAGACTCTCCATCTACTTCCGGGTTCTGCTGTAGGAGATGGAGAGCACAATGTGGCTAAGGAAGGCAGATTGGATGGGAGACACAGGCCAGCTGGATCAGATGAGCATCTTCTTGCTTCTGCTCAGGGGCGTAGCAATAGGGGGTGCAGAGGTAGCGACCGCATCGGGGCCCTTGGGCCAGAGGGGCCCCGAAGGGCCCTCCCTCAACTGCAGTATTAGCTCTCTATTGGTCCTGTGCTCATAATAATCACTTCTATAGATACTTTGAATAGTGCTAATCATTAACAAACTGTTCCCCATCTCCTTCTTGCATCTCTGACACTGTAGTTGCCACTGGCAGGTTTTGGTGCGCTGTATAAATTGTTGTGTATAGAGTGCTTGGGGGGCCCCATTGTAAAACTTGCATCGGGGCCCACAGCTCCGTAGCTACGCCACTGCTTCTGCTGCTTGAAAGCCACTACTCTGCAAGGGGGGATCAGGGGATGGTCACTAGACCAGCAGTGAGGCAAAACGGAGGGATGGAGGGAGCTCTAGTGAAGCAAAATGGAGGGATGGAGGGAGCAGGATGATCGGACGGTCACTAGACCACTAGGGAAGCAATATTGGGGTGTGTGACCACTAGACCAACAGCCTTGGAGTCTAGATTCGGGGTTGTTTCTAAGTATAGGCTGTCTAGACTTGTGCCTGCAGACCCTTAGAGATGAAGTCATATTCCCTTTTGTCTGAAGGAGGCTAGAACGCAAAAGGCCAGGACTCCCTGCTGCACTGCTAGTCATTCTCACCCTACCACAGAACATGAGCTTTGGAGGAGGAAAATGCTGGAGGGGGTAAGCAGAGGTTGGTAAGGTAAGTAATGGAAGATATTCTCTGCTGATCTCAGCTGCATGATCCAGACTGTTGCCACATAAAAGAGCCTGCCTGACAGTCACCCACTGCTAGTTGGCACCCAGTACGTGTCACCCCCTGCTACATGGCACCCGCTTCTTGTCATTGACCGTTACCTGGCACCCAGTACTCTTCACCCAGTTCTTTGGCAATGGTAATCTCATACTAGATTGAAGATCTATAAAATACAGAAGCAATATAATTCCAGTTAATCGTAAGTAAAAATAGATTATACAGTTCAGCTAAAGCATATTATATAGAGGAAGTTCAAAAAAAGTATGTAAAACCGTAATTAGTTTTGTTTTTTTTTTGGTGGGGGGGGGGGAGTTTTCAGTGACATTTATTTAAACTTCAACAATGCATTTGGGACATCACCACATATTTGTTTAAAGGAATTCTATCAAACTTTCTCTATTTCTGTAAGCATTATAAATCAATTTGCCAACAAAAGTAAGAATAAGCACAGCATATATTTTTGCTGTGCAGCGTGTCTTTGTTTTTATTTAACTTACTGTAGGTGTCCCCTGAGAACTGACGGCGACGGGGAATTGGGGCAGTTCATTTCTGCAAGAGGGGAATCCTCTTGCTGAGTATAGCTGTAGTTTATTCTGATCGATGCTCCCCACACAGCAGTGAGTTATGCAGCACACGATCGGCTCATAAAGTTACTGAGTGGAGTCCTCTCTCACTCGTAGTCTGAAGGAGACTCTGTGCTGAGCTGCCGCTGCGTAATTAGTTGTTGCTAAACAACAGCAAACATATGAGCTGGAGGAGGGCGCCGTCATTGCTCTGAAGAGAAGCCGTAGAGGAAGATTTATTATCATAATAAATCTTCCTCTACGCTTCTCTTCAGAGCAATGACGGCGCCCTCCTCCATCTCATATGTTTACGTTGTGTAGCAACAATCACGCAGCTCAGCACAGTCTCCTTCAGACTAAGAGTGAGAGAGGGCTCCTCTCAGTAACTTTATGAGCCGATCGTGTGCTGCAGAACTCACTGCTGTGTGGGGAGCATCGATCAGAATAGAGTAAACTACCGGATCAGTTAATTGAAGCGCAAGTTGAAATGGGCGCGGCTATTCCCTCAATGTATTTACCGGCTACATCTCTCGGTCCCGGCGCAGACTGTATAAAATGGGCGCATTAAACGGCTATACCTATGCCGTTGTAACTGGTGTCTGCGCCTGCTGCTATGGCTCTCTTTAGACTATTAGAGAGGCTTTGATGTTTAGCGGCTATGGTGCTATGGCTTGCTTTTGCGAACACGCTAATAGAGTAAGTTGATTTGGGCACCGCTATAACTGCAATGTATTTTCTCCGCTTCATTAATTCTCCCTGCGCTGACTGCAAAAACTGGGTGCATTTCATGGCAATAGCATTAGCCACATTCCACTGGCTATTACCAAAATCCACCGGCTATAATTTCCACTCTTTCGGTGCGCTTCCCTGCTATTACCTGGCACTTATTGTTACTTCACTTCCTCCGCTACATCAATTGACGAGTATGGCAACATTTTGCGCTATCCTGGTGGAGATTATTTCGTCACTTCTTGTGCTGCCAAATTAACCTTACTGCATTTTTACGTTAGGCTTAACATTCATTAGCGGCTATACAATATTCAATTTACTAGTGGCTATATTATGTGAATACATGTAAATCATATTCAAACTGTATCAACTATTTTCTGTCTAAAACTGTTCAGTACATGTAAAACTTTTTAGGTATTGCCACTATGTAACGTACATTTGAGAAATAGCGGTTATGGTGCTTATACGCTATAATTGGCTTCAAGCTGTAAATTATTAGATCCAGTGACACAGTGATGTGTAACCTTATGGTAGCAGCTATACATTCAGTTAAGAGTTTGTATCTACCATCCAAGGCAATGTGGTTATAGTTTACTGATCTAACGAGTCCCATGCTGCCCGCTGACTGTGCCTATAATGATGCAAAATACTTGCGGAATCCATACACAGTGCAGACTGGCACATATTTTTGGCCTCCATTTATTGCTCCTGGGCACCTACCTCTTCAGTTCCCAGGTCCCATTTCGGCACCAGTTCAGGAGTCCAGCACCACACACATATTGGCAATGGCTATAGGAGTGGGTGCTGTAGTATAACAAAGTTAATTGCAGCTGTGTGCACCTGAACTTTGCTTTGGAGGTTTGACAGGGGCAGCGGCTGTGGGGCTGCCGACACTGACTGCAGTGGGTGCTGAGGACTGACTGTGCCTGGGGATCCAGGTATGACATACAGGGGTAGGTTAACCTTGTGGAAGGGTTAGTGTTAGGATGTAGGGTAGTGATTAATAGCCATTATAGGAATAGCCTTAGTGATATTTAAATATCTGGAATCTCGGTGCCCAAATGAACAGGCTTATGTTACTAACAAAAGAGACAACAGGTCCTTGGGCACCAAAGTCATCTCTTCCTACAGCCGCTGTCAGCAGGTGAATCGATAACACATGTACTTACTGAACAGAGCAAGGATGGATCGTCTGTGCTTCTGAGCTGACATAATTCACTTCAGGCTGCCACAGTGTGAATGCAGTCTGAGCAGCGGTTTCATGAAGTGTCATTGCCGCTCTGTACAGCCGTTGGACTGGGCACCTATGCAGCCAGTGGCAACTTATACTAATATAGGCTGATTTCTTTGGGCCACATGCATCATTGTAGCCACCAGTTGAATTGAAGTCCTGCTCTTTGTAGGAGATCGGTAAGAACAGGTGTAGGTAAGAACGTTCACCTACTGACTCCATTTAAACTTGATAGGGGAAGATGCCCCGGTGTTCCAAGAACTAATCTGGCTCTGTGAGATGTCTTTGGTGCAGCTGTGTACAGCTGATCCTCAGAGCTGACAATGGCTACATGAGGCAGCAATAGTGTGGATGCAGTCTCTGCAAAGCTGTTGGACTCGGCTCTGGTCCTACCAACAAATAACTTGCTTTTTGACTGGGTGCCTGTCCAAGCAGCGGCTATATGAAGTATTGTTGCCAGTATGTACAGACTATTAATGGTTAGGTAACTTTGTGGGAGGGTTAGTGCTAGTTTTATTTTAGGATGTAGGGTAGTGATGGGGTTAAATCTTTTAATGCAGCATGTGGATGCCACTCCAATAGAGGAAGCAACATTCCTCAGCTCCTGATGTAGCCGCTGTACAAGGGTCAAACCTAAAGCAGCTGTCAGAACTAAGCCGATGACCTGTAAGCGCACAAGTCCCAGGAATATATTGTCTCGTGTCAGCCGTCACTACTTTTAGTTTTTCCCTTGAACAGTGGCAACATTAAGCTACACTGAACTTAACTACGCTGAACTGGCTACAATCACTGCACAATGGTATATGACCTATAAGCAGGCCGACACTATATGACCATAGCTGTTACCAAGCTCTGTAAGCTTTTAATGCAGCCTTTGAACAAAGGTTACATAAAGCTACATTACAAGCGGAGTACAGGATGTGTGATTTAATATAGCATCAGCCTGACTAGGGAATGACAGCAGTAGCCTTTTCAAATATGCCCCTTGTGGATTGGCTACAGTACAAGCTGAAAGTATCAGTGTGGCTGTAATCAGCATATGCACTGTTAATGTGTTGTTACAGTCAGTTGTTACAGTTTTAAGTTTGCCCCTTGCAATGCGGTTAAAGATGCATGGTTCGCTATTGTCGCCACTACACACATAAAGCCTGGAAAGTGCAGCCAATATGCTCAACTTTAAAGCTGTGACATGCCCTGATATAGACCTGTTGGTCCCGCTGTCAACATGAGGGTAGATTTCGCATGTGAGATACCGCTAGTAATTAATTGGCATCTCTCCCCCTGCCTAGTGTACAAATTATGCCCATAATCTGAACGTGGATTGCACCTGTTGTAGCAGCAAAACAAGTGTCTCACCTGCACTGGCTTTGGATTGGGCAAGTAGTTTGCATTATGCTGTCGGTCACAGGCTACCACCATCGGGTTATTATGGTCACAGTCAGCGGGCAATATGGGACTCGTTACAGCCATTAAACTATACCCATGTTGCCTTGGATGGAGTACGCGTAGATATTATAGCCGCTACCATTAGGCTAGAGATCACGGTGTCACTGGATTTAATGATTTACAGTTTGACGCTTATTATAGCTTATACGCATCCTAACCGCTATTTCTCATATTTCTCTTCTTCAACCGTTATATAGTGTCAATACTTAACGACAATAAGATTGTAGCTACTGTCGCAGTGAAATTTAAGTTTACCGAAATCTGCGCCCATTTTAACTAGCGGCTATTTTAAATGTACGCTAAACTACAGCTATACTCAGCAAGAGGATTCCCCTCTTGCAGAAATGAACTGCCCCAATTCCCCGTCGCCGTCAGTTCTCAGGGGACACCTACAGTAAGTTAAATAAAAACAAAGACACGCTGCACAGCAAAAATATATGCTGTGCTTATTCTTACTTTTGTTGGCAAATTGATTTATAATGCTTACAGAAATAGAGAAAGTTTGATAGAATTCCTTTAACATTTATATCTACTAAGAAGATACCTTTCTTTAACCAATACTGCTTATTGCAACGCTGGGTCCCCAGTTCAAATCCCAGCCAGGGCACTATCTGCACAGAGTTTGTATGTTCTCCCCATGTCTGTGTGGGTTTCCTCCGTGCACTCTGATTTCCTCCGACATCCCAGAAACATACAGGTAAGTTAATTGGCTTCCCACTAAATCGGCCCTAGACTACGATACATACACTACATGATACATACATAGACATAAGACTATGGTAGGGACTAGATTGTGAGCCCATCTGAGAGACAGACAGACAGTTAAGTGACAAGACTATATACTCTGTACAGCGCTGTGGAAGATGTCAGCACTATATAAATACTAAATAATATTAATAATAATATTATTGCGTACATTGAAAAAGGGCAATGCTGTAATTTGGGCGCAGTGGGAAAGCTGCCAATCTTAAAGTGGTGTGAAACGCAGCACTTCCTCTTTATTCTAAAAGATTATTTACAACATAAAATCTACTACCACAAAAAAATGTAGCAGAACAGCATTCAAACAGTTAAAAACAGCACTTTGCTCTTCAGTGGGAAGCTCCTTGCTTCAGTGGAAAGCTTCTGGTCACATCTGAAGAGGTGAAAACATTATCTTTTGTTTACATTCCTTTGTCAGATACCTTAGTAAACATTAGCAAAGTGCTGAAATTGAGCTCTCTGTGCTTCTAGTATGTGTGCAGCTGAGAAGCGATCACTAGATACATTTTAATATACAAATACAGCAGCTATGTAGTACAATGCAAGGGCAGCTTTCAGAGCAGATAAACTGTATTTTGAGAATTTGTAATTTGTAAACAGACAATATTACTTGCGCACAAGAGCAAATATGATAACTATATATACAGTAAGTAGGAAAACATATTTTTACTGAATGTTATGTCAGAGTTTTATCCAACTTCTACAATATGAATTCTGCATTATCGTTACCCACGTATACTAATCTGTTTGCGATTTACTCGATTATTTGGGTATTTTTTAATGAACTTTTGTGAATTTGTTTTAGTTTTTTTTATGTGCAAATTTTTGGATTGCAGTTTTTCCATGCAAACCAAGTAAGTTTATGTACATCAAAATGTGTCTAATTAACTTCAAAGCTGCATGCAATTTGCACAAAACATGATTTTTCTGCATTGCAATTGACTTGCATTAAACCATGGCTGTGGAGTCGGAGTCGAGGAGTCGGAGCAATTTTGGGTCCTGGAGTCGAAGTCGGTGGTTTCACAAACTAAGGAGTCGAATGATTTTTGTACCAATTCCACAGCCCTGCATTAAAGGGAACCTAAACTGAGAAGGATATGGATTATTCCTTTTAATAATACCAGTTGCCTGACTCTCCTGCTGATCCTGTGTCTCTAATACTTTTAGCCACAGCCCCTGAACAAGCATGCAGATCAGGTGCTCTGACTGAAGTCAGACTGGATTAGCTGCATGCTTGTTTCAAGTGTTGTTTCAGCCACCATTGCAGCCAAAGAGATCAGCAGGACAGCCAGGCAACTGGTATTGTTTAAAAGGAAACATCCAAATCCCTCTCAGTTAAGGTTCCCTTTAAACGCAAATTGCACTTCGCACATCAACAAAAAAAGAAGACCTGCCATGCAATTTTAAAACACAGAAAAATGAAGGAAAACATGGGATGCCATTAAAATACATTAAATGTGCGATGAACTTAATTTTGCAAAAGATGCAGAATGTATGCAAATTCAGCTAAGTGTGAATGGCTCTTTACCCAGGACAGAATGAATCTGAATATCTGATAAGCATGCAAACCTACAAAATTCAGTAGCACCAGGGTGGGGGACAGGCAAAAATGGCGCACAGCGCCAATAGTGTCAGAATGGCGCTGCATTTAAAACGATATTTATCGGTTTATATGTTAATTTTTTTTTGCAGGGATCAGGTTGGAGAGGCAGCGGGCAGTGGGCTGGCAGCAGGGGTCGGGCTGGAGAGGCAGCGGGCAGTGGGCTGGCAGCGGGGTCAGGGTGGAGAGGCAGCGGGCAGTAGGATGGCAGCGGGGGGTCGGACTGGAGAGGCAACGGGGTGGAGGGAGTAGGATTACGTAGCATTGGTATACATTACCTTGTCCACGCCGGCGATCCGCGGAGCCTGAGGAGCTGACAAGACGCTGGAGGATCCTGTGATTGTTTTATATGCGCAAATTTTATCGGAACTGTTGTAAGTGCACTACTATTTTTATACTATTAAATTTGATGGAATTATGCTATGGTCGATTGTCTTTGAGCCCTAGGAGATTACTCACTGAACTCTGGAGTTAGAGTGACAGAAAAACGCTGTTTTGCCGGTCTGTTGTGGGTTGGCCCGTATATCTGGTGAGCGCCCTGTATACCTGTGGTGGAGGCACGTTGGGTGTCGCTGTTGGATGCGGGGTGCACTGGTGATAATATATAGCACATTGCTCAAACGGTATCACACTATTGCTGCCTTGTATTTGTATTTATACATGTACGGATCCGTGAGGAGGCCGGTGAGACATCCACAGAAAGCTGGCTGGCAAGGCCAAAAGCGCTGACTGCTGATCTGAGAGGATTGGCTGAATGTTCTGGTGAGCGTATAGGTTTATTACTCTGAGAGGATTTGGACATTTATTGGTTAAACGAGCCACAATGGAGGAGAAATGAACTGATGAACTTTTATGAACTTTAACAGGCGCAGCTTTAGGCTGAGCACAAGGGAACAATCCCTATACATGTTGTGAACTGTAGGTGTATCTGTTTATAGAATCTGTTGAGCGCTCTGCTTTTTTTGATAAATCTAGTAAATAAAAGCAGTTAACTTAAAAAGTAAATGGTGTATTATTATTATTTAGTACTAGTAGACTTAAGCCCGGTCTGTGTTGCAACCCCCCTTCCCTGTGATCGCCGCCACCGCCACATAGTCAGCACGCATGAGCGTGCCTGCCGCGCGCATGACAAATAAAAACTACATTTTACATTATGGGGTTGAGTCATAAATATTTTTCTCACCAGGGGCCATATGCAATTCACTTTTTCTCCTGACTTTTCACCTAGGTGATATTTTTACACCTTATCATAAAATGCCTTTTAAGTCGCCAACAAGCAAAAAAATACTCAAAATAGATTTGATGGTACTTTTTCACCAACGTTTGGGTACTTTTTCAATTGTAAAATGCTGAAAATTTAGTTTACAGGGAAGATGAAAATTATCTCCTAGGAGATAACTCAGGTGAAAAACTTAAGTGCATATGGGCCCTTATCTCAATAATCTTATGTGTCTTAACTTGTGATTTTTCTCTCCTTAAAGATGATTCACAAAAGTCCAGTAAAATTGCTATGTGCAGATAGTGAAAACTGTTATTCAAGCCATCAATGGTATGCAGGTTGTCTACAGGTCCCAGAGCCTTCCCTCTCCTTTGGTGAGTAACCACTTTTCATTCTTGTTTTCACTTCAGATTCTGTTTAAATGAGCAACAACTTGGTTACCAATTTTTTTTTTTCAAACTCTACTTACAGTGTGTGAGGAAGCGCAAAGGAGCCGCCGCCATGAGCCAGCGGCAGGCGGCTCCTTCCGCGCACAGCAGGCTTTCGCACGGAGAGGCAGCCGCCTCCTCAGTCCTCACATCATGAGGCGGCTACCTCCGTGCGTCAGCGTATGGAGCGTGGTGAAACCGCCGCGTTGGACGCGGCGGTTAGCACGCAGGTCCCCGCTGCGGAGACTCCGCAGAGCGGGGCTGTGTTGGCTGGGACTCGTAGTCCCTCAGGAGTTAGAGTGACGCGCGCGCGCGCACTCAAGACATATTTATGACTCCCTGAGAGGAGTCAGCTGACCAGGCTGGTCAGCTGACTCCAGCACCTCTCCCTATTGGTCCAGCACTTAGGGAGGTGCCGAAAGGCACATAGGTATATATATTGCTGGCTGTTCATTTGTTCTTTGTCTGGCGTTGCGTTCACATACGTGGGAGCACCCAGATCCGTTAGTCAGATCCGTTAGTGTGCCGGGACCAGCTGGAGCTGTAATCCTACACTAAGCTAGATTCCGTTGATAGCTTAAAGTACTAGTTTGATTGTGATTATCTGTTATGACTTCTTGCCTGCCTTGACTACTCTTCTGAACTCTGATCTTGTACCTCGTTATTTCTGATACTCCGTTGCCGAACCCCGGCTCGCTCCTAGACTCTGTTTCTGCCTCCTGATTTTGTACCCCGATATATCTGATACCCCGTTGCCGAACCCTGCCTGTACTTTGACTCTGCCTTTTGTCTGCTGATCTTGTACCTTATCTGTCTGTGTGTTTACGACTTGGCTTGCCCGACCTCGAGAACCGACCTCACGATTGGAGGCGGTTCCCTGTCCCGTTAGTGACACTTGCGCCTGAGTGTCACTTTCGGACTTTCCTTCCCACCGTCAGTCTGACTCCTCCCGTCTTGGAGAGCTCAGATCTGTGGAAGGAATCTGTGCAGTTCTCCTTGCTGCACTGAGGCTTGTCCTCTGTATTACTGTTGCACCAATCACTACACTCTACTCAGGTGACCAGAGGTTAGCTAGTATATTGGATTATCGGTGATACTGCAGATCACATATAATCTGATATACGTCTGTATTTTCCGTGATACTGCAGTTCACCGGTAATCAGACCTCTCTGTGCTTCACCGAGCGTTACAGAACGCCAGACCACAAAACGATGGAATCACGCACTGATCCTCTGACTGTGCTTGCCACTTCGGTGGATAACATCCATCAAGCACTGGGCCAGCACAAAGCCTTAATTGATGCCCTATCAGGCTCTGTGAAAACCCTCCAGACGTCAGTTGATTCAGTGCGATCCCCTCCTAGTGATGACATACGTATGCCTGTACCCGAAAAATTTTCCGGCCACAAGTCTGACTTCCGGAATTTCAGGAGTAGAGTGCTATCGTATTTTGAATTGAGACCCCGATCCTCGGGGACTGAGACCCAACGGGTCATCTTCATTAAGACTTTGCTGACTGGTGACTCCCAGTCCTGGGCATATAACCTACCTCCTACTGATACTGCTTTGACCTCAGTGGAGGAATTCTTTAAGGCTATGGCTGTAATTTACGACGACCCTGACCTTGCTGCGTCTTCGGAGCGGAAGCTCAAACTCTTACGACAAGGCAGAGGGTCGGTCGAGGATTATGCGGCAGAGTTCCGTAGGTGGTCGGTCACCTCGAGATTTGATACTTTTGCCCTCATGGACTACTTCCTGTCTGGGTTGTCGGAAGAGGTTTCCGATCTAATGTTGACTGTGCCCGAGCCCAAGACAGTTGACGAGGCCATATCGTCGGCCATTCGAGTAGATCGCAGGCTACGTCATCAGAGGCAGGCTAGGAGTAGTCACCGGGTCAGGGTGACCTCGTATACAGTACCGGCTGTTGCATCTCCAGTAACAACAACTCCGCCTGTCTCGACCTCTCCGGCCTTGCCTCCACCAGAGCCAATGCAAATTGGTCGATCAAAACTGACCCAGGTGGAGCGGAGGAGGAGAATGACGGAACAACTGTGCCTATACTGTGCAGAGGCAGGGCATAGGGTGCGAAACTGTCCTAACAGGTCGGGAAACGGGTCTGCCTAGGAGTAGTGGGGGGTGACACCCTAGGCACACAATTTTCACCCCTTAAGGAGAAAAAACTGCTTCTCCCCTGTACGATTACATGGGAGAATAAGTCAGTAGCCACTGAAGCATTTATTGATTCCGGCTCAGCGGCTAATTTTATGAATCTTGCATTTGCTCAGGAGTTGGGTATTCCCCTCATTCCAGTAAATCCCCCCATTCAGGTCACGGCAGTGGACGATTCCCCGCTGCAACGGGAGCGCTCGCTGTCACAGACTCCAGAGGTGAAAGTCACCATAGGGGTACTGCATGGGGAACTATTACGTTTTTTTGTGTTACACATGTCCACCTCCACCATTATCCTAGGCATGCCGTGGTTGCAAACCCATTCGCCGCAAATAGACTGGGCCACGGGGCAGTTAACCTCCTGGTCACCGCATTGTTTCCAACAGTGTTTGGGAAAATTGACATTGGGGCAAACCAAGGTTCAGGTGGGAGGTGTGCCAGATCAGTACTCTGAATATGCCGACGTATTTTGTCCCAAGGCAGCTGACAAACTGCCCCCACATCGGCCATTCGACTGTCCCATCGATCTCCGTTCAGGTTGTGTACCTCCCCGGAGCCATCTGTATAATTTGTCGGGACCCGAGAAAGTGGCCATGGGAGAATATATTCGTGAGAACCTAGCCAAGGGCTTCATTCGGCCATCTCGGTCACCCGCCGGGGCAGGGTTCTTTTTTGTTAAGAAAAAAGATGGGGGCTTACGGCCATGTATCGACTACCGGGGGCTTAATAAGATCACAGTGAAGAATCGCTACCCGTTGCCCTTAATAGATGACCTTTTCACACAGGTCACGGAGGCTAGGATATTCTCGAAACTGGATTTAAGGGGGGCATACAATCTTGTGCGGATCAGAAAAGGGGACGAATGGAAAACGGCCTTCAATACTCCGGACGGGCATTACGAGTACCTGGTGATGCCCTTCGGGTTATGTAATGCCCCGGCCGTTTTTCAGGAACTTATTAATGAGGTCTTTAGAGAGGTGTTGGGGAAGTTCATTTTGGTTTACCTTGACGACATTCTTATATTTTCGAACAATCTTTCTGATCACAGAGCTCATGTCAGATGGGTATTGAACAAGCTGAGGCAGAATTTATTATATGCTAAGTTGGAAAAATGCATTTTCGAGGTCACGTCGGTAGCTTTCCTGGGATATATAATCTCTACCTCGGGCCTGTCTATGGACCCTGCTAAGGTCTCCGCGGTCTTGGAGTGGCCGCAGCCGGTGGGGTTAAAGTCCTTACAACGCTTCTTGGGGTTTGCAAACTACTATAGAAGGTTTATTAAGGGGTACTCTACAGTAGTTGCACCCCTCACCAGTCTTACAAAAAAGGGGGCAGACACCACTCACTGGTCTCCCGAGGCCGTACAGGCATTCACCACTCTAAAGAGATTGTTCTGTTCGGCACCCATATTAAGGCATGTGAACACTTCTTTTCCATTTATAGTGGAGGTAGACGCCTCAGAAGTTGGAGTGGGGGCTGTGCTGTCTCAACGTTCAGGTCTTCAGGGGAGGTTACACCCGTGTGCCTATTTCTCCCGGAGGTTCTCTCCGGCAGAGAAAAACTATGATATAGGCAATAGGGAGCTCCTTGCCATCAAATTAGCCTTCGAAGAGTGGCGTCATTGGCTGGAAGGAGCGGAGCACACGATCATGGTTTATACCGACCACAAGAATCTCGAGTACATCGAGGGGGCTAAAAGATTAAGCCCCCGACAGGCTCGATGGTCGTTATTTTTTTCGAGGTTAACATTCTTGATTACATACACTCCTGGTAGTAAGAATACCAAGGCAGATGCACTCTCTAGGTGTTTTGAACCAGAGACCGCACAGCCCTCTGTTCCTGAGACCATTATTCCACGGAAGTTGGTGCTAGCCGCTACCGAGACTTGGGAGAACTGGAAGGAAATTTTGGGTCCTTTCCAGCAGGATGTCCCAGAAGGGAAACCTGAGGGGGTTTTGTTTATCCCGCTGCCCTTTCGGCTCCAGATCTTGGAGTTTGTTCACTCACACAAGAATGCGGGACATCCTGGGGCGTCTAGGACGCAAGATCTCGTGGCAAGGTGTGCGTGGTGGCCCTTGTGGTGATATATTGGGGTGCTGATGATGTTAGGAATAAAGGAATATATTCTTTCATTTTTCTGCCTGTGTTCCGTGTAAGTCTGCCAGAAGGGAGCTGTTACCTTGAGTTGCTTGGGGCCAGGAAATGGGTGATTGTCTTGACCATGAGGTGCTTTGAGTCTGTATGCAGTTCCTCTGAGAGTGCTAATGGGATTATCTGCCTGGCTGTTTGAACTCAGGAGATGGCCCATTGTCTCAATACACTAAGCCAGAGGACCAGTGTCTGGAGACTAACACAGGAACCTCTGAAATGTACATGACAGGCTATTAGAAATGGGTGAAGTCCTTTTGATACCATTTTTTACCTGTGGAAATTGAATATCTCTGGAAGCAGGGGGCTGGGACATTAGCATACAGTTCCTCTGGACAGCCAGAAAACAGGTAATTAGGAAACACTTAATCAGACAGTTGCTTTGAAGCAGATCACACAGGACATCCTGCTGCAATGTGAAAGCCTTAATCAATTGTCACCTGTAACCTGGGGAGATGGGAGGTTAACAAAGTCTTTTGTTGTATAGGACACTGTTCACATGTGGATGTCAGATCTCTGGGAAATCAAATTATGTCTGAGGATGTTATTAAATCTAGCTTCCCCCCGTCCACACAGGCTTACAGCCTCCAGGCGTATTTCATAGTATAAAACCGCAGCTAGGATAGCCACAACTTGTAGTTCTTGGAGGTAGCTCACACGGCTAGAACTAACCTGGTTCCTGACCAGAAGTGCGTACCGCCCGCAACAACACCAGATCGATACGCTGGTACGTTTATTTCCCGTTTATTTTGGTAAGCAAAATCGCTTTGTGTGTTATCTTTGTACATTTTATCTTGTAACTATTTTTACTTTGTTTTTTTGTAATCTTTTTGTATATATTCAGTTCTGCACTGTTTTATGTTTTTTCTGAAATATTAAATTATTATTTAATAAGTTTGACTTCTGCCGTACTAAACTAACACTCATAGCCTAGAAGAGACTGAAGTGTAACCGTGTATAAGTTCATGCCTAATTGTACGCTTGAGCAACACTACCGTAGGAAATTGTAATTGCATTGTGTGTGGGGGCGTTTGTCATACGTTGGCCTAAGCGCGCAGCTGACCCAACGTACGAACAACGCCAGTGCGAGTAGCTAACAGTATCGTTCGGAACGACTGTTAGTGGGTCTTTGCTTCACGACAGTGTAAGATTGCAACTGTGTGTGTGTGTGGGTGCGTGGCGTTCCCGTATTTGGCCTAAGCGCAAAGCTGACCCAAATACGAAAACGCGGAGTGCGCGCTGAGGACTCGACAGCAGAGTGGAAGTGTCTAGCAACGCTAGTGGTGGCAGTGAGAGGTGTTTTGGAGGGGTTCCAGCCTTGTTTGTAGCTTAAATAAGGCTGTTCCCCGCTTAATCTGGTCAAACCCGCAGTCGGGAACCGTATACGCAGGCGTGCCGCGGGCCGGTTCTTGACATAATTGGCTGGCAGTGGTGGCATCGTTTAGTACATTAGTACGCAGTTTAGCTCGCTATTCTGAGTACTAAAGGCTGGAAGCTTGCTAGAAGCAACTAGCCTACAGAAGTCTACTCAGTGCAGAATCTATATACGTTTTTTTTTTTGTTCAAAGATACACACTTGGTGTTTGCTTTCCCTCCCCCCCTTTTTTTTTTCTTTTTATTTTGTGCAACACGATGGCTCAGAAAGCATCCAGCTATGCAAGGCAAAACAAAGAGATACTACTCAACCTGTGTGAGCACAAAGGCATCGAGACGGTGAGCGGCCAGACTAAGGAGCAGTTAGTTCGTGCGCTCGAGGAGCATGATGAGGCAGAACGAGCCCGTGCTTCAACGTCAGCAGATGCAGCTCACGACACGCCAGAGGAGGAATCGCTCCCGCCACAGGATGCGAGTGGAGACGATGTCCTGGATGATCCACCTAACACGGAGATGACATCTCTGGAAGCCGACCTACAGCTACTAGGTTCGGCTGAGCCCGAACTGCGCCTAAAGCTGATTCTGGAACATCGGCAAGCAGAGAGGGAACAAGCTGCCCAGCGACTCCAGGCCGAGAGGGACAGACTCCGGGCAGAGGAGGGAAGAGCTGAACGGCAACACCAGCTGGAGCTGGCTAAACTTCAGCAGCAGAACCGGTCTGCTGGACCCGCAGAACGCGAAGGTGAGCGAGTCCACAGAATCCCCCTGGATAAGTTCCCCCTATGGACAAGGACTCTGACATAGACACTTTCCTACAGGGGTTTGAAAGGACTTGTCGGCAGTATGGGGTGCCCCGTGAGCAGTGGGCAAGATACCTCACACCAGGGCTGAGAGGCAAGGCCCTGGAGGCGTTTGTGAGTCTCCCCCAGGAGGAAGAAACAGACTTTGAGGCAATTAAGAAAGCCATCATTGCGCGATACCACCTCACGCCAGAGGTGTATCGCAAACGTTTCAGGACAGTGCAGCGAGGTCCTAATGACAGTTACCTGGATCATGCTTGCAACCTGCGCACTGCCTTCCAGCAGTGGGTAAAAGGACTGGCTGTTGAAACCTTTGATGCCCTGCAGGAACTGATAATAAAAGACCAGTTCCTCCACACTTGCCCTGTTGAGGTCCGGCAGTTTGTACGGGACCGAGAGCCAAAGACCGTGGATGAGGCCGCGAAAGTTGCTGATGCCTACACGTCCAATCGAGCATCTGATTTTCGGAGGACTACGGCGCCCAGCTGGAAGGGAGAAAAGCCTGCGAGACCTTCTCCTCTGAGCACCCAGCGAAGCCAGGTCCCGCAGCCGCCTGGAGGTAGAACAGCCACCGTTGACACTCGGAGATGTTTTGCCTGTAACAAACCGGGTCACATCAGTGCTACGTGCCCAGAAAAGAAGAAGGAAGCCCCAAACTCTGGCGGGGCCCGGAATGCGTTGTGTGCCACCAGGAATGCAGGTAGCTATGCAGAGAATCTGCAACCTGTCACGGTTGGGGATACGGTTACCACCGGTCTAAGAGACACTGGAGCAGAGGTGACTCTAGTGCACCCCCAGCTTGTGAACCCTGAGGAGTACATTCCTGGCAAGACTATGGCTGTCAAAGGAGTTGGGGGTGTCACCCCCACCATACCCACCGCCTTGGTCCACCTGGATTGGGGGGCCGGCAGCGGAATGAAAGAAGTGGGGGTAACGGATGCCATCCCCACAAACGTTTTGTTGGGTACTGACCTGGGACGGTTAGTGGCCCGGTATGAGCCTACTCCACACCCCATGGGGCCTGCACCCCCAGCAGAAGTTCAGGACTCTTGCAAGGTACTGTGTGATAATGCTGTGCAAGCGGGGAGTGCTGGTGAGGCCCCAGGGGCTACGGACTGTGTACTAGGAGCCAGCCCTAGTGAGTCTCCAGTACCCAGGCCTGGAGGAGGACATGTTGTTACCATGAATGCAGATAATGTTGATGTAAAATGTGATGTGTTGCATAATGACATGTGTACCGTGAACGTTCCGTCAGCTGCAGTGGTGACCCGCAGTGCTCACCGGGCTGCAGCAGACGAATTGTCCACTGAAGGGGCTGATGTCACTGGGTCGGGCTCTTCCACTTCAGAGCCTGGCTCTGAGAACCCAGAGGCCTCTCAGTTTGCCACCTCCCTGGTGCCTGTGGCCGACAGCGCTGAGTTCTCCGAGGCTGTGCGACTTGATAGCAGCCTGGAAGAGCTCAGGAGTCTGGCGGACAGGGCACCGGTGGAGGGCGACAGAGTGAGGGTGTACTGGGAACACGGCAGACTGTACAGAGAGGTTATTCCCTCTGAGCCGTCTGAAGTGGAGGAGGCCGACCGGCAGTTGATTGTTCCTCACAGGTACAGGGAGCAGCTATTGAGAATAGCACATGAGGTGCCCCTGGCTGGTCACTTGGGGATCCGCAAGACCAAATCCCGGCTTGCCCACAATTTTTATTGGCCCCACATGGGGACAGATATTGCTGATTTTTGCCGGTCTTGTGTCGCCTGTCAGCGGGTCGGCAAAGCAGGTGACACCGACAAAGCCCCACTGAGGCCCTTACCCATAATAGAGGAGCCCTTCCAAAGGGTTGCTGTTGACATAATTGGGCCTCTAGCGGTACCCAGCAGCACAGGGAAACGTTTCATTCTTACGGTGGTAGATTATGCCACTCGCTACCCTGAAGCTGTAGCCCTGAGCTCCATACGGGCAGACAAGGTTGCGGACGCATTGGTGCGCATTTTCTCACGGGTCGGTTTTCCCCGCGAAATGCTCACCGATCACGGCCCGCAATTCATGTCGCGCCTAATGGAATGCCTCTGTAAGCAGATGCAGGTAGAACACATCATGGCCAGCCCTTACCACCCCCAGACAAATGGGTTATGTGAGCGGTTTAATGGTACTCTAAAACAGATGCTAAGGGTGTTTGTTGAATCGCAAGGGAGAGACTGGGAGCGATACCTGCCCCACTTACTGTTTGCTTATCGTGAGGTGCCCCAGGCATCCACCGGGTTCTCGCCCTTTGAGCTATTATATGGGAGGAGGGTACGCGGACCCCTCGATCTCATTCGAGAGGTCTGGGAGGGGCAGGATATGGGCCCCGGGGTCTCCATAGTGGAATACGTTCTGAAGTTCCGGGAAAAGATGGACACCCTGGTGGGGTTAGTGCGAGAGAATCTGACTCAAGCCCAGGCCACCCAGAAGCAGTGGTATGACCACGGGGCTAGGGAGAGAGTTTATGAGGTAGGTCGCAAGGTATGGGTCCTAAACCCGATGCGACAGAATAAGCTGCAGGCCGCTTGGGATGGGCCCTATACCATACATAGGAAGATTAGTGATGTGACCTATGTGGTCGCGCTGGATGACCGAGGTAAGCAGTTGAAAACATACCATGTAAATATGTTAAAGGAACATCATGCTAGAACCGCTTGCGCTCTCCCTGTCTGCAGTTTGCTACCGGACGGTGAAGCAGAGGCCCTGGTTGACATCCTGGCATCCACCCAGGAAACCGACTCTGTTACCGAGGTGCAGATCAATCCGGAGTTGACAGCAGAGCAGCAGGCTGGGCTATCTGATGTGCTGACCCTTTACCGTGGTACCTTTACAGCCCGCCCTGGTCTGACCAGCCTGGCTGTACACCATGTTGACACCGGAAATAACAAGCCGGTTAGACAGTCAGCCTATAGAGTCTCCCCTGAGGTTCAGGCCCACATCAGCAAGGAGATTGAGGAAATGCTGTCACTAGGGGTGATCCAACGGTCGCACAGCGCATGGGCATCACCTGTAGTGCTAGTACCCAAACGGGACCAGACCACTCGGTTCTGTGTAGATTATCGAAAACTAAATTTGATAACTGCATCAGATGCTTACCCAATGCCGAGGGTCGACGAATTGTTAGATAAGCTAGCTGGCGCGCAATATCTAACAATCGTGGATTTGAGTCGGGGATACTGGCAGGTCCCTCTAACAGCTGAGGCACGGGAGAGGTCTGCCTTTATCACCCCCTCAGGTCTGTTTGAGTTTAATGTGATGCCTTTTGGGATGAAAAACGCCCCAGCCACCTTCCAAAGGGTTGTAAATGGTCTCCTGGAAGGTTTGGAACACTGCGCTGTCGCCTACCTAGATGACATCGCCGTGTTTAGCGCCAACTGGAACGACCACTTAGCGCAGCTGTCACAGGTTTTGGGGCGCATCACTGCAGCAGGACTAACAGTCAAGCCTAGCAAGTGTCAGATAGGCATGAAACAGGTACAGTACCTGGGACATGTGGTGGGGGGGGGAGAGCTTCGTCCAGATACTGGGAAGGTAGATGCCATTGTGTCCTGGCCCACCCCCCACACGAAGAAGCAGATTCAGTCCTTCTTAGGGACTGCGGGGTACTATAGAAAGTTTGTCCCCAGCTACAGTGCCCTCGCCAAGCCCTTGACAGACCTCACAAAAAAGAAGCTGCCCAAGCAGATTCTCTGGACACCAGAATGTGAACAGCTCTGAAGAGGGCCCTAGCCAGCCCTCCCGTGTTGCAAGCGCCAGACTTCAGCCGACGGTTTGTAGTCCAGACGGACGCCTCAGCCTTTGGCCTAGGTGCTGTATTAAGCCAGGTAAACCAAACTGGGGAAGAACATCCGATTCTGTACTTAAGTCGGAAGCTGCTACCCCGGGAGGTAGCTTACGCCACCATAGAGAAGGAGTGCTTGGCAATTGTATGGGCCCTACAAAAGCTGCAGCACTATCTCTACGGTCGTGTATTCACCGTCGTAACCGACCACAACCCTCTTAGTTGGTTACATCGGGTTTCTGGGGACAATGGAAAACTGCTGAGATGGAGCTTAGTTCTCCAACAATATAGCTTCACCATTCAACATAGGAAGGGGAGCAATCATGGGAATGCTGATGGACTGTCCCGTCAAGCAGAACCAACAATGTAGGTGCTGGCAGGATAATCTGGGAAGATCATCTGCCTTGCCCCATTCTAAAGAGGGGAGTTGTGGTGATATATTGGGGTGCTGATGATGTTAGGAATAAAGGAATATATTCTTTCATTTTTCTGCCTGTGTTCCGTGTAAGTCTGCCAGAAGGGAGCTGTTACCTTGAGTTGCTTGGGGCCAGGAAATGGGTGATTGTCTTGACCATGAGGTGCTTTGAGTCTGTATGCATTTCCTCTGAGAGTGCTAATGGGATTATCTGCCTGGCTGTTTGAACTCAGGAGATGGCCCATTGTCTCAATACACTAAGCCAGAGGACCAGTGTCTGGAGACTAACACAGGAACCTCTGAAATGTACATGACAGGCTATTAGAAATGGGTGAAGTCCTTTTGATACCATTTTTTACCTGTGGAAATTGAATATCTCTGGAAGCAGGGGGCTGGGACATTAGCATACAGTTCCTCTGGACAGCCAGAAAACAGGTAATTAGGAAACACTTAATCAGACAGTTGCTTTGAAGCAGATCACACAGGACATCCTGCTGCAATGTGAAAGCCTTAATCAATTGTCACCTGTAACCTGGGGAGATGGGAGGTTAACAAAGTCTTTTGTTGTATAGGACACTGTTCACATGTGGATGTCAGATCTCTGGGAAATCAAATTATGTCTGAGGATGTTATTAAATCTAGCTTCCCCCCGTCCACACAGGCTTACAGCCTCCAGGCGTATTTCATAGTATAAAACCGCAGCTAGGATAGCCACAACTTGTAGTTCTTGGAGGTAGCTCACACGGCTAGAACTAACCTGGTTCCTGACCAGAAGTGCGTACCGCCCGCAACAACACCAGATCGATACGCTGGTACGTTTATTTCCCGTTTATTTTGGTAAGCAAAATCGCTTTGTGTGTTATCTTTGTACATTTTATCTTGTAACTATTTTTACTTTGTTTTTTTGTAATCTTTTTGTATATATTCAGTTCTGCACTGTTTTATGTTTTTTCTGAAATATTAAATTATTATTTAATAAGTTTGACTTCTGCCGTACTAAACTAACACTCATAGCCTAGAAGAGACTGAAGTGTAACCGTGTATAAGTTCATGCCTAATTGTACGCTTGAGCAACACTACCGTAGGAAATTGTAATTGCATTGTGTGTGGGGGCGTTTGTCATACGTTGGCCTAAGCGCGCAGCTGACCCAACGTACGAACAACGCCAGTGCGAGTAGCTAACAGTATCGTTCGGAACGACTGTTAGTGGGTCTTTGCTTCACGACAGTGTAAGATTGCAACTGTGTGTGTGTGTGGGTGCGTGGCGTTCCCGTATTTGGCCTAAGCGCAAAGCTGACCCAAATACGAAAACGCGGAGTGCGCGCTGAGGACTCGACAGCAGAGTGGAAGTGTCTAGCAACGCTAGTGGTGGCAGTGAGAGGTGTTTTGGAGGGGTTCCAGCCTTGTTTGTAGCTTAAATAAGGCTGTTCCCCGCTTAATCTGGTCAAACCCGCAGTCGGGAACCGTATACGCAGGCGTGCCGCGGGCCGGTTCTTGACAGCCCTCTCTGGCAGCCGACTGCAAGGAGTTTGTCAGGGAATGTGCGGTGTGCGCAAAAAGCAAGCCCTCCCGGCTGGCGTCTGTTGGTACCCTACAGCCTTTGCCCACCCCGAGTGAGCCATGGACCCACTTGTCCATGGATTTTGTAGGGGAGCTTCCGAGGTCGGAGGGCATGTCGGTCATCTGGGTGGTAGTCGACCGCTTTAGTAAAATGGCCCATTTCGTGCCCTTGAAAGGACTCCCCTCGGCCCAGGAATTGGCCGACCTGTTCATCACTCATATTTTCCGGTTGCATGGCATTCCGGAGGACATAGTTTCCGATCGGGGAGTCCAGTTTGTCTCAAAATTTTGGAGGGCATTCTGTCACCAAATGGGCATGGGACTGTCATTTTCGTCGGGTTACCACCCACAGACTAATGGCCAAACTGAGAGGGTCAACCAGTCTTTAGAGCAATTCTTACGATGTTACGTGGCTGAAGCGCAGAATGATTGGGTTAAATTCTTACCTTACGCAGAATTTGCGCACAATAACTTAAAGAGTTCTTCCTCGGGGTTCTGTCCGTTCCAGATAGTGACCGGGAAGTTACCTAAGTTTTCCCCGTTGCCGGTTGCGTCCAGTCCGTTCCCAGCCTTGGAGGCCTGGCAGAGGACATTTAGGGTCATGTGGAGAACCATAAAGGACAACCTTGTGAGGGCGTTTCAGAGTCAGAAAAGCCAGGCTGACAAGAGACGCTCGTTAGAGTGGAAATTCCAACCAGGAGATTTAGTTTGGGTATCAACCCGTCACCTGACCCTGAAACAACCCTCTGACAAACTTGGTCCCAGGTTCGTGGGTCCATTCCCAGTTACTAGGAAGATCAACAATGTCACATACACCGTTGATCTCCCCACCAGCATGCGCGGAGTAAGGTCTTTTCACGTATCACTTCTCAAACCCGCAGTTCAGGTGGGTCCCACGCCTCCTCCTCCTGTCTTAGTCGATGCCCAACCCGAGTATGAGGTGGAAAAGATCATAGATTCACGTACTGTACAGAACTCGGTGCAGTATCTCGTACATTGGAAAGGTTACGGCATTGAAGAGAGGCAATGGGTACCGGGGAACCGCATGCATGCGGACAAGTTAGTGAGAGAATTTCATGCTGCACATCCAGAGAAACCTGGTAGGAGCTGTCCGGAGTCCACTCCTCGGGGGGGGGTACTGTGAGGAAGCGCAAAGGAGCCGCCGCCATGAGCCAGCGGCAGGCGGCTCCTTCCGCGCACAGCAGGCGTTCGCACGGAGAGGCAGCCGCCTCCTCACATCATGAGGCGGCTACCTCCGTGCGTCAGCGTATGGAGCGTGGTGAAACCGCCGCGTTGGACGCGGCGGTTAGCACGCAGGTCCCCGCTGCGGAGACTCCGCAGAGCGGGGCTGTGCTGGCTGGGACTCGTAGTCCCTCAGGAGTTTGAGTGACGCGCGCGCGCGCGCACTCAAGACATATTTATGACTCCCTGAGGGGAGTCAGCTGACCAGGCTGGTCAGCTGACTCCAGCACCTCTCCCTATTGGTCCAGCACTTAGGGAGGTGCCGAAAGGCACATAGGTATATATATTGCTGGCTGTTCATTTGTTCTTTGTCTGGCGTTGCGTTCACATACGTGGGAGCACCCAGATCCGTTAGTCAGATCCGTTAGTGTGCCGGGACCAGCTGGAGCTGTAATCCTACACTAAGCTAGATTCCGTTGATAGCTTAAAGTACTAGTTTGATTGTGATTATCTGTTATGACTTCTTGCCTGCCTTGACTACTCTTCTGAACTCTGATCTTGTACCTCGTTATTTCTGATACTCCGTTGCCGAACCCCGGCTCGCTCCTAGACTCTGTTTCTGCCTCCTGATTTTGTACCCCGATATATCTGATACCCCGTTGCCGAACCCTGCCTGTACTTTGACTCTGCCTTTTGTCTGCTGATCTTGTACCTTATCTGTCTGTGTGTTTACGACTTGGCTTGCCCGACCTCGAGAACCGACCTCACGATTGGAGGCGGTTCCCTGTCCCGTTAGTGACACTTGCGCCTGAGTGTCACTTTCGGACTTTCCTTCCCACCGTCAGTCTGACTCCTCCCGTCTTGGAGAGCTCAGACCTGTGGAAGGAATCTGTGCAGTTCTCCTTGCTGCACTGAGGCTTGTCCTCTGTATTACTGTTGCACCAATCACTACACTCTACTCAGGTGACCAGAGGTTAGCTAGTATATTGGATTATCGGTGATACTGCAGATCACATATAATCTGATATACGTCTGTATTTCCCGTGATACTGCAGTTCACCGGTAATCAGACCTCTCTGTGCTTCACCGAGCGTTACACAGTGTCACTTTTTCATATTTACAATTTATCATCACTAAGTTTATTATCCTTACCTGCTGACAGGATCTGCTCCTCAATCACGCACCCTGATGTTTAACTGTTCATGTTTACTGAGATGACTTTGGCATGACCGGCCATGTGAGTCTGAAAAACAACTTAAAATGTGTGATTTACGACGATCATTCAAGTTCCTATGACAGCCACATGCTCCTGGATGTGATGTGCTACTTGCAAGCAGCTCTATAAAATTACAGGAGCCTTGGCCATAACCCTGAGTACGGCACAGCCCAAGACTTCAAAGCCACCCTGCATTTTGGAAGATGGATCCCTGCCAGACCAAGGTGTATCATAAACATGGGTTTGACTCAAAAGTGTTTCTTGAAACATATTTTTCTGGAAAGTCTACCTCGGTTTTTGGCGATGACATATTGAAGTTTCCTATACAAAAAATTCATGAAGCCTGCGTCTCTGGTATGTATAATGTTTCAAGTAGTAACTCTCCAACATTAGATTTTGGGGGGGTGTTCTTGTTTTTCTTCTAGCAAAAGTTGGACTTTATCTAGTTTTTAACTGCGTTCATATAAGAAACGGCACTCTAATATTGTTACACAGTTTTTCATTAAAGGAAGGTTTGCTGCGCAGGAAGTACCCTATCTAACGCGCTTCAATACCTATGTTACCGCGCGGCTCCTGCAGCGTCCTGTGATGATCTGCATTGGGCCGGAAATCATATAAGTCTATGGTAACACACGTACATTTGAAAAAACCCGTTGCAGTTATAAGCGTTGCGCATGCACGTCATCGATTGTCGAACAGAAATTGAGCGTCACTTCCTGTTTGGCCGGATGCCAGAAGGGGATTACTGCTTACTAACGTGGTAATCCCTGAAGGCCTGTTTTGAAGTCCCCAGGAGACTTCACTGGCCATAAATAGCCATAACCATGACCCTTTCTCCACTGATGAATGGATAAGGGGTCTTCAAAAGTACAGTACAATTTACTGTTTCACTTGGAAGAGGGTCAATATCTGAATTCCACCCTCTGAGGGTATAGACAAGCTGCACATAATGCCCTTCCCTGTATTAACTTCACATGCTTTTGGTGCACCAGAGATGGTGAAGATCTTGCTTCCCATCACCTCTGGGCACCGATGCTTTGCCCTCCCACTCTTCTTACAAGGTACCTTCCAGTGCTGAAATGGATGTAACCTACGTGGATCAGAGGAGGCCGCATGAGGAAGGAATAAGAAATTAGGAAGGAATAAGTAATGTTTTTCTTTTAGCTTCTAACCGCTTTAGGACCGGCATATTATCCCCCTTAAGAACCAGAGCAATTTTTGAAATCAAGGTGCCGCCAGTATAGAAAGCCAGGCATAGGTTTCTACAGTATAGATAGTCAGGCATTGGTGTCCCCAGTATAAAAAGGGGTACCCAGTATAGGTGGCAAACATTACTCACCTCCCCAGATCCAGTGAGGAGCAGCTCTCCCCGCCTCCTTTCTCCCCGGCATCCAGTCTCGCAGTGCCGCTAAGTTTTGGGTCCCGGCTTGATGATGTCGTCAAGCCAGGTCCCGACTCTAGAGGCAGTATGAGGCTGGATGCCAGGGAGAGAAGAGAGGGAGCGACGATCGGCAGAGGAACATCAGGAGAGATGAATGGGTCCTGTTCTTCCTTCCTACTGCTGCCACCATTGCTTAGTGATCACTGTTAGAAACTATATGTTTCTATCGGACGGCAACACACCTTTCTTCCGGCACCAGCAACTCCTTAGTAAGAGCTGCAAACACGACTCTCGTCACAGCAAACAGCATAGGAGATAGAACTTCTTTAGGCTTCCAAGTTCCAAGTTGTTTACTCAGTAAACAGATACACAGATACAGCTCGTTACATCTTAGCAAAGCATAATTCTTCTGTAGTAAGTCCGTTGCGTTACAAGCTCTTGATCACCTTCCTGTTGAAGGTAATCAGGTCATCCTCTGTCTATACTACGTTATATCTAACTACCTATATACAGCATACATTATATATGATGACATAAAAAAATAAAAGGAAAGTAATTAGGGTTCCAGTCAGTAGATAGAGAGCGTGAAAGTAAGAGTGCGCTCCTTTGGCCCATCATGAACCCGTAGTCTATCTGTCTGGGCCAGTGTTGGACTAGGAACATCTTCTCAGTATCTGCTTGTATCATCTGCTTCAAGCAGACACTGAGATGCTTCTGCCTACATCACGAGAAACTCTATTTAAAGGTATACTCTGCGAACAAGCCTTTTACCTAAAACTCAGTCCACATAACTGAGGCCTACTTAAATTATAACAATCACTACATCATGGCTCCTGATCAGTGAGGGGAGATGTCAGCTGTCATATGACAACTGAATCTTCCCGTTCAGGTGCATGCGATTGTGTCGGGAGTGGAGGGACTTTAAGGACGTTACAGTTACGTCCTGGCAGCAGCAGGCAGCCACACAGAGGACGTAACTGTAACGTCCTTGGTCTTAAAGGAATTAATGAAAAAATTGCTGTAAATGAAAGGACAACTGTAGTGAAAGGGATTTGAGGGCTGTCATATTTATTACCCTTTAAGCAATACCAGTTGTCTGGCATTCCTGCTGATGCTCTGCCTCTAATAGTTTTATCCATAGACCCTGAATAAGCATGCAGATCAGGTGTTTCTGACATTATTGTCAGATTTGACAAGAGCAGCCTCATGCTTGTTTCTGGAGTTATTCAGACACTACTGCAGCCAAATAGATCAGCAGGGCAGCCAGGAAACTGTATTGTTTAAAAGGAAATAAATATGGCAGCCTCCACATTCTTCTCACTTCAGTTGTCCTTTAACAATGAAGGAAATTGTACTGAATAAGTTGTACTGAAGCACAGATAAACTTTGCAGGGTTAGGAAGCTAAATATTCTACCACCCCAGACCTGACTGCAAAAAAACATTAAAACATTACTTGCACTGGAGTTCTGGAAGTATAAAAGGGCACTATGGTGAAAAACTGTAAAATGTAAAATACATACATATCCAAATACTTCCTACAGTAAATGCACTGTACATTTGTTTAATTATTATTATTATTATTATTATTATTATTATTATTATCATTTAGTACTTATATAGAACTGTACATAGTATACTGAATATGTTGTCTTGTCACTTAACTATCCCTCAGAGGAGCTCACAATCTAATCCCTACAATAGTCTATGTATGTATTGTGTAATGTATGCATTATAGTCAGGGACGTAGCAATCAGTATAGCAACCATAGCGGTTGCTATGGGGCCAGCGGCAGCCCTACATCACAGGGGGCCCGTAGCTCAGCAGAGGACTTTTTTTTTAACTATTATAATGCCGGTCCGGGCCCCCCCCCCCCTCGATAATTATGAAAGAGCGGGCCCCCCCCCGGCCCCCCTCAGTCCCCCACTTCTCTTAAAGTGGCTGCCTGGCTGGTGTGAGGAAGGGGACTACTTTTGGCCAGCGTGCATTGATACTCCCTGGCAGCCGGCCGACAATTACTCTATAGTTCCGGCTTCCGGCCAGCCAGAGAGGAAGGAGGAGTGACGTGGCGCCTCACGGAGAGGGAGCGGACCGCGGACTGGCTTGGCTGCCTCTGCCTCAGAGGCTCAGAGTGTGCTGCGGTGAGTGACTGGAGCCGGAGCAGAGGAGCGTGCCCTGGACCCGAGGAGGAGCGGAGCGACCCGACCCATCACCCGACCCCACGCCAGGCAAGCTGCAGCAGGACTGTGTAAGTATGGCTGCTGTGGTCTGTGGACGGAGGTGCGAGGGGGGCCGATGGGGGGGAGATGGGGGCCGGGGGGGGGAATCTGCTGCCAATAAGATTGCATTTGTGGGGAAATCTGCTGCCAATAAGATTGCATTTTGTGGGGAAATCTGCTGCCAATAAGATTGCATTTTGTGGGGAATTCTGCTGCCAATAAGATTGCGTTTTGTGGGGAAATCTGCTGCCAATAAGATTGCATTTTGTGGGGAAATCTGCTGCCAATAAGATTGCATTTTGTGGGGAAATCTGCTGCCAATAAGATTGCATTTTGTGGGGAAATCTGCTGCCAATAAGATTGCATTTTGTGGGGAAATCTGCTGCCAATAAGATTGCATTTTGTGGGGAAATCTGCTGCCAATAAGATTGCATTTTGTGGGGAATTCTGCTGCCAATAAGATTGCATTTTGTGGGGAATTCTGCTGCCAATAAGATTGCATTTTGTGGTCGGCCGGCCCTCCACCATGTGGTCTGGAAAAAAAGCCATCCCTACATGCCCGCGAAGTTGGACATCACACTGCTAAGGTTTTGTATATTTGGCCCCACCCATGACCGCACCCACATGCTGTTGTGATCGTCCTCTTTTTTGGAAATAAAAATATGGTCACCCTAGGCTAACCTATATGCTGGTGGGCAGTGGCACCCATGTCTGGCTAACCTATATGCTGGGGAGCAGTGGCACCCATGTCTGGCTAACCTCTATGCTGGTGGGCAGTGGCACCCATGTCTGGCTAACCTATATGCTGGAGGGCAGTGGCACCCATGTCTGGCTAACCTATATGGTGGGGGGGCAGTGGCACCCATGTCTGGCTAACCTATATGCTGGGGGGGCAGTGGAACCCATGTCTGGCTAACCTATATGGTGGGGGGGCAGTGGCACCCATGTCTGGCTAACCTATATGCTGGGTGGGGGGCAGTGGCACCCATGTCTGGCTAACCTATATGCTGGGGGGGGCAGTGGAACCCATGTCTGGCTAACCTATATGCTGGGGGGGCAGTGGCACCCATGTCTGGCTAACCTATATGCTGGGGGCAGTGGCACCCATGTCTGGCTAACCTATATGCTGGGGAGGGGGCAGTGGCACCCATGTCTGGCTAACCTATATGCTGGGGGCAGTGGCACCCATGTCTGGCTAACCTATATGCTGGGGGGAGGGGCAGTGGCACCCATGTCTGGCTAATCTATATGCTGGGGGTGGAACAGTGGCACCCATGTCTGGCTAACCTATATGCTGGGGGGGCAGTGGCACCCTTGTCTGGCTAACCTATACGCTGGGGGGGCAGTGGCACCCATGTCTGGCTAACCTATATACTGTGGGTGGCAGTGGCACCCATGTCTGGCTAACCTATATGCTGGGGGGGGGGGGCAGTGGCACCCATGTCTGGCTAAAGTATATACTGGGGGGGCAGTGGCACCCATGTCTGGCTAACCTATATGCTGGGGGGGGGGGGGGCAGTGGCACCCATGTCTGGCTAACCTATATGCTGGGTGGGGGGCAGTGGCACCCATGTCTGGCTAACCTATATGCTGGGGGGGGGGCAGTGGCACCCATGTCTGGCTAAAGTATATACTGGGGGGGCAGTGGCACCCATGTCTGGCTAACCTATATGCTGGGGGGGCAGTGGCACCCATGTCTGGCTAACCTATATGCTGGGGGGGGCAGTGGCACCCATGTCTGGCTAACCTATATGCTGGGGGGGCAGTGGCACCCATGTCTGGCTAACCTATATGCTTCGTGGGGTTGGTAGGTCGTGGGGGGGGCCATAACATTTTTTTGCTATGGGGCCCAGTCATTTCTAGCTACGCCCCTGAATATAGTCTAGGAATTTAGGGGGAAGCAAATTAACCTATCTGTATGTTTTTGGGATGTGGGATGAAACCGGAGTGCCCAGAGGAAACCCACACAGACACAGGGAGAACATACAAGCTCCTTGCAGAAGTTGAGTGTGCTACCCACTTCTTGTGTATAGCTCTCACTTGCAGGAGTTATTATAATGTGACAGCTCTGAATCTCTTGGTGGCAGGTTTGGATTAGTTGATCTTACTAGTGGTGGGCAGAAATTACGCATCGTAATTCACAATTAGGCATTGTAATTACGTGTAAAAAAAATGCAACCAAAAGTAATCATTAACCGTAATTACGCATGTTCTCATAATTTAAGCGTGATTTCAGATGAGACCGTTTTTACGCATATGAACGGATTTTTCGCATTGAATTTTTTAAATACTAGCCATGCGTGTGCAGTATACTGGCTGATGAACGCAATTTTTTTTCTTGCATACAAATGTATTTGTCGCATTGAATATTTAACTAATGCATGGACTGTTTACAGGCGTAATTACAATTCACAACGTAGTATGCTGTATGTAGTGTAATCGCAATCACGCATTATCGAAATTTCGCTTAATTGCAATTGACCCATTACGAGCACCACTAGATCTTACCTCATGGGGTATTCTTCAAGTTTCTATTAATTGTTTCAAAAATATTACCTGGGCATGCAGAACCTTTTTCTAAAACGCCAGACAGGCTCCCTGCTCATGCGCACAGTATACAAAACCCCTTGTACACCAGCCCTAAAGGTAGCTAGATTGACAATGTGCTCAAATTTGTCAGCTTCTTAAAGGACCGAGGGAATAAGTAGCAGCATTTATACATCCTCCAGCCCCATCTACTTTACTCGTCCAAGGTAAAAGGGTCCAGTCGCGCTGCACTGGACATTCATGGCCCGGCCATGCACATGCCTCCATTGAACTCCTGGTACCAGGGAGCGCTCTGTGTCTGTGCTCCTAGTGATGGTAGCCTGATGGGGACACACATAGTCGGGACGCACATGTACAGTGCAGCACGACTGACGTGACTAGACCCTATTGCTGTGGAAGATTGCAGAAGAATGTAGCTGCCCAGGAGGATGGCGAGGGAGCAGGGGCTGGGGGAAGCCCCAGGTAAGTGTAAATGCTGCTACCTTGTACCTCTCAGAGGAATCAATCATCGGGCACCATGTCCCGATTAATTGATTCCTGGGCTAATGATCCGCGGCCGGGAGCACGCATGCACATGCGCGATTGGCCGCAAGAGCGCACATGGCCTTCTGGACGTAGCTTCTACGTCCAGAAGGCTTAAATGGTTAAAGGACCACTGTCGCAGAAATCTTAAAATGTAAAGTACATATAAACACATACAAATAAGAAGTACGTTTCTTCCAGAGTAAAATGGGCCATACATTACTTTTCTCCTATGTCGCTGTCACTTATAGAGTTGGGCCGAACCTCCGATTTTAGGTTCGCGAACCTGGTTCGCGAACTTCCGCGGAAGGTTCGGTTCGCGTTAAAGTTCGCGAACCGCAATAGACTTCAATGGGGATGGAAACTTTGAAAAAAAAAAATAATTATGCTGGCCACAAAAGTGATGGAAAAGATGTTTCAAGGGGTCTAACACCTGGAGGGGGACATGGCGGAGTGGGATACATGCCAAAAGTCCCGGGGAAAAATCTGGATTTGACGCAAAGCAGCGTTTTAAGGGCAGAAATCACATTGAATGCTAAATGACAGGCCTAAAGTGCTTTCAAACATCTTGCATGTGTATACATCAATCAGGTAGTGTAATTAAGGTACTGCTTCACACTGACACACCAAACTCACCGTGTAACGCACCGCAAACAGCTGTTTGTGTAGTGACGGCCGTGCTGGACTGGTGCGCACCATGGCGAGAGTGCAGGTTTTGGTGGCTTTACAGCCCATATGGTCGCCTGGCTGATGTAGCTGAATGACAGAACAGTGACTGTCCAGCTGATCAAATTTGGTCTGACCACAATGAGGCAACGACCTTATTATCGTGGGTGTGCCCCCCGAGACACTCATCTAGGCGCCGGTCATTGCTTCATTGTGATACGCAAGCCCCTTCACCACGGCAAGGTAATGATCACGAAGGGGAATGGGCGCATGTACATGCCTTTTCTTTTGTTGTTGCAGCTGCCCGCAGTGCAGCCAGAAAAATTAGGCAGTCATGTACACGCACCAGAAAAATTATTACAGCGGCCGCTGCTAGCAGCGGCCTAAAAAATTCGATAATCCGCCTGGAGTCCCGGACCCTGTTGGTGGTGGCGGAGAAGGTAGTCAAGCGGCCTGCAGGCAGACATGCTGTGTGGAGGAACTGGGAGCGACTTAGTCTTCTTGGGGCAGGCCAGGCAGCCAGTCACACGGCGTGCAGGCAGAGATGCTGTGTGTGCGGGGACTGACTTAGTCTTGGGGCGGGCAGCAGCCCTCCGGGATCCATGCCTCATTCATTTTGATAAAGGTGAGGTACTTAACACTTTTGTGACTTAGGCGACTTCTCTTCTCTGTGACAATGCCTCCAGCTGCGCTGAAGGTCCTTTCTGACAGGACGCTTGCGGCAGGGCAGGAGAGAAGTTGGATGGCAAATTGGGACAGCTCTGGCCACAGGTCAAGTCTGCGCACCCAGTAGTTCAAGGGTTCCTCATCGCTGTTTACAGCAGTGTCTACATCCACACTTAAGGCCAGGTAGTCGGCTACCTGCCGTTCCAGGCGTTGGTGGAGGGTGGATCCGGAAGGGCTACGGCGAGGCGTTGGACTAAAGAACGTCCGCATGTCCGCCATCACCATGAGATCGCTGGAGTGTCCTGTCTTTGACTGCGTGGACACGGGAGGAGGATTAGTGGCAGTGGTACCTTGCTGGCGTTGTGCTGTCACATCACCCTTAAAGGCATTGTAAAGCATAGTTGACAGCTGGTTCTGCATGTGCTGCATCCTTTCCACCTTCCGGTGAGTTGGTAACAGGTCCGCCACTTTGTGCCTGTACCGAGGGTCTAGTAGTGTGGCCACCCAGTACAGGTCATTCCCCTTGAGGTTTTTTATACGGGGGTCCCTCAACAGGCAGGACAGCATAAAAGACGACATCTGCACAAAGTCGGATCCAGTACCCTCCATCTCCTCTTGCTCTTCCTCAGTGACGTCAGGTAAGTCAACCTCCTCCCCCCAGCCGCGAACAATACCACGGGAAGGTTGAGCAGCACAAGCCCCTTGCGATGCCTGCTGAGGTTATTCTCCTGCCGCTGTCCCCTCCTCCTCCTCCTCCCCCAAAGAAACAACTTGCTCATCATCCTCTGAGTCTGACTCGTCTTCTGCACACGACTTCTCTTCTTCCTCCTCCTCCCCCCTCTGTGCTGCCGCAGGTGTTGAGGAAACAGCTGGGTCTGATGAAAATTGGTCCCATGCCTGTTCCTGCCGTAACGGTTCCTGGTCACGCTCATTCACAGCTTCATCCGCCACTCTACGCACAGCACGCTCCAAGAAGTAAGCGTAGGGAATTAAGTCGCTGATGGTGCCCTCACTGCGGCTCACCAGGTTGGTCACCTCCTCAAACGGCCGCATGAGCCTGCATGCATTTTCCATCAGTGTCCAGTTGTCGGGCCAGAACATCCCCATCTTCCCAGACTGTTTCATTCTACTGTAGTTGTAGAGGTAGTGGGTCACGGCTTTCTTCTGTTCTAGCAGGCGGGAGAACATGAGCAGGGTCGAGTTCCAGCGAGTCGGGCTATCGCAAATGAGGCGTCTCACCGGCATGTTGTTTTTGCGCTGAATTTCCGCAAAGCGTGCCATGGCTGTGTAAGACCGCCTCAAATGCCCACAGAACTTCCTGGCCTGCTTCAGGACATTCGCTAAGCCAGGGTACCTTGCCACAAATCTTTGAACCACTAGATTCATGACATGTGCCATGCAGGGTATGTGTGTCAGCTTCCCCATATGCAAAGCGGCAAGCAGATTGCTGCCGTTGTCGCACACCACGTTGCCTATCTCCAGGTGGTGCGGGGTCAGCCACTCATCCACCTGTTTCTTAAGAGCAGCCAGGAGAGCTGCTCCAGTGTGACTCTCCGCTTTGAGACAAGACATGTCTAAGATGGCGTGACACCGTCTTACCTGGCATGCAGCATAGGCCCTGCGGAGCTGGGGCTGTGTAGCTGGAGAGGAGAACTGCCACTCAGCCAAGGAGGAGGAGGACAGCGAAGAGCATGTAGCAGGAGGAGAGGAGGTGGCAGGAGGCCTGCCTGCAAGCCGTGGAGGTGTCACAATTTGGTCCGCTGCGCCCTGCTTGCCACGGTTCACCACCAGGTTCACCCAATGGGCTGTGTAGGTAATGTAGCGGCCCTGCCCGTGCTTGGCAGACCAGGCATCCGTGGTCAGGTGTACCCTTGACCCAACGCTCTTCGCAAGAGATGACACCACTTGCCTCTCAACTTCACGGTGCAGTTGGGGTATGGCCTTTCTCGAAAAATAAGTGCGGCCTGGCATCTTCCACTGCGGTGTTCCAATGGCCAAAAATTTACGGAAGGCCTCAGAGTCCACCAGCCGGTATGGTAACAGCTGCCGAGCTAACAGTTCCGCCACGCCAGCTGTCAGACGCCGGGCAAGGGGGTGACTGGCCAAAAGTGGCTTCTTCCGCTCAAACATTTCCTTCACAGACACCTGACTGCTGCTGTGGGCAGAGGAGCAGGAACCGCTCAAGGGCAGAGGCGGAGTGGAGGAGGGTGCCTGTGAAGGTGGAAGGGATAAAGCGGCAGAAGCAGATAATGCACCTGATGGAGGAGGAAGAGGAGAAGGAGGGTGGCTTTGCTTTTGTGTGCTGCTGCTGCTTTTGCTCAGGTGGCCATCCCATTGCTGTTTGTGCCTTTTCTCCAGGTGCCTTCGTAAGGCACTTGTCCCTACGTGAGTGTTGGCCTTTCCACGGCTCAATTTTTGTTGGCAGAGCGAACAGATGACTTTGGTCCGATCTGAGGCACACACATTAAAAAATTTCCACACCGCTGAGCCACCCTGGGATGTGGGCACTATGGGGACCTCAGCAGCTGATGCTGAAGGGCAAGTTGGCTGCCTGTACATAGGTGGCGATACATGGTGCCGGACTCTGCCACCAGCTGTTTCTGACGAAGAGCTGCCCCAGCTTCTTTCAGCAACTTCTCTCCTCCTACTACTCTCTGACTCCCCCTCTGAACTGTCCCCCTCTTCATCTCCACTATTGGGAACATACAGAGGATCCCTATTACCGTCATCATCGTAGTCATCCTGCCCAGCTTCGCTTGCCTCAGACAAATCCAAACTTGCACCATCAGTAGGTCCTTCATCCTCCTGACACGTTACATCCATAGTGTTGCCGCGTAACTCAGACATATGAGCTGGTGAAAATTCATCTGGCTGTAACAACAATGGCTGTGCATCAGTGAGAATCAGTAATTCTTGCGAAGTGTCAAATGCAGCGGAAGTGGTGCTAGTAGTAGCGCTGGTGGCTGAGCAAGATGAGGTGTTCTGTGTCGCTAAATACTCAACCACGTCCTGACAATCTTGGGAGGTGATGGGACGTGCCTTCTTCCGAGCACTGTACTGTGGGCCAGGTCCACACGAAATTACATTTACACGACCTCGCGCAGACCTGCCGGGTGGCCTTCCTCTGGCTCTGGCACTACCTCTTCCTCTACCTGTTTTGTCCATATCGGGTATGCACGGAGTGGTATATCACACTGCGTGCACTCACGTAGGTAGGTGGGTTCACTTAACTGCACAGGTATGCGCACTGATGCGGTGGGTTCACTGAACAGAACAGGTATACAGTGGCGGGTTCACAGAACAGGTATGCAGTGGCAGGTTCACTGAACACAACAGGTATGCAGTGGCGGGTTCACTGAACAGGTATACAGTGGCGGGTTCACTGAACAGAACAGGTATGCAGTGGCGGGTTCACTAAACAGAACAGGTATACAGTGGCGGGTTCACTAAACAGAACAGGTATACAGTGGCGGGTTCACAGAACAGGTATGCAGTGGCAGGTTCACTGAACACAACAGGTATGCAGTGGCGGGTTCACTGAACAGGTATACAGTGGCGGGTCCACTGAACAGAACAGGTATGCAGTGGCGGGTTCACTAAACAGAACAGGTATACAGTGGCGGGTTCACTAAACAGAACAGGTATACAGTGGTGGGTTCACAGAACAGGTATGCAGTGGCAGGTTCACTGAACACAACAGGTATGCAGTGGCGGGTTCACTGAACAGAACAGGTATGCAGTGGCGGGTTCACTGAACAGGTATACAGTGGCGGGTCCACTGAACAGAACAGGTATGCAGTGGCGGGTTCACTGAACAGCTAAACAGTGGCGGGTCCACTGAACAGAACAGGTATGCAGTGGCGGGTTCACTAAACAGAACAGGTATACAGTGGCGGGTCCACTGAACAGAACAGGTATGCAGTGGCGGGTTCACTGAACAGGTATACAGTGGCGGGTCCACTGAACAGAACAGGTATGCAGTGGCGGGTTCACTAAACAGAACAGGTATACAGTGGCGGGTTCACAGAACAGGTATGCAGTGGCAGGTTCACTGAACACAACAGGTATGCAGTGGCGGGTTCACTGAACAGGTATACAGTGGCGGGTCCACTAAACAGAACAGGTATGCAGTGGCGGGTTCACTAAACAGAACAGGTATACAGTGGCGGGTTCACTAAACAGAACAGGTATACAGTGGCGGGTTCACAGAACAGGTATGCAGTGGCAGGTTCACTGAACACAACAGGTATGCAGTGGCGGGTTCACTGAACAGGTATACAGTGGCGGGTCCACTGAACAGAACAGGTATGCAGTGGCGGGTTCACTGAACAGGTATACAGTGGCGGGTCCACTGAACAGAACAGGTATGCAGTGGCGGGTTCACTGAACAGGTATGCAGTGGTGGGTTCACAGAACAGGTATGCAGTGGTGGGTTCACAGCACAGGTATGCAGTGGTGGGTTCACAGCACAGGTATGCAGTGGTGGGTTCAATGAACAGGTATACAGTGGCGGGTCCACTGAACAGAACAGGTATGCAGTGGCAGGTTCACTGAACAGGTATGCAGTGGTGGGTTCACAGCACAGGTATGCAGTGGTGGGTTCACAGAACAGGTATGCAGTGGTGGGTTCACAGCACAGGTATGCAGTGGTGGGTTCAATGAACAGGTATACAGTGGCGGGTCCACTGAACAGAACAGGTATGCAGTGGCAGGTTCACTGAACAGGTATGCAGTGGTGGGTTCACAGCACAGGTATGCAGTGGTGGGTTCACAGAACAGGTATGCAGTGGTGGGTTCACAGCACAGGTATGCAGTGGTGGGTTCAATGAACAGGTATACAGTGGCGGGTCCACTGAACAGAACAGGTGTGCAGTGGCAGGTTCACTGAACAGGTATGCAGTGGTGGGTTCACAGCACAGGTATGCAGTGGTGGGTTCACAGAACAGGTATGCAGTGGTGGGTTCACTGCACAGGTATGCAGTGGTGGGTTCAATGAACAGGTATACAGTGGCGGGTCCACTGAACAGAACAGGTATGCAGTGGCAGGTTCACTGAACAGGTATGCAGTGGTGGGTTCACAGCACAGGTATGCAGTGGTGGGTTCACAGAACAGGTATGCAGTGGTGGCTTCACAGCACAGGTATGCAGTGGTGGGTTCAATGAACAGGTATACAGTGGCGGGTCCACTGAACAGAACAGGTATGCAGTGGCAGGTTCACTGAACAGGTATGCAGTGGTGGGTTCACAGCACAGGTATGCAGTGGTGGGTTCACTGAACAGGTATGCAGTGGTGGGTTCACAGCACAGGTATGCAGTGGTGGGTTCACAGCACAGGTATGCAGTGGTGGGTTCACAGCACAGGTATGCAGTGGTGGGTTCACAGCACAGGTATGCAGTGGTGGGTTCACAGAACAGGTATGCAGCCAGACAGGAACAAGTTAAGCCTAACTAATCTTTCCCTGAGAGACAGTCTGCAGCAGCTCGCCCTACTCTCACTAACGCAGGCAGCACACGAGTGACCGTAATGGCCGCCGCTGCCTGCCTTATATAAGGGGGGGTGGGGCTCCAGGGGCTAGTGTAGCCTAATTGGCTACACTGGGCCTGCTGACTGTGATGTAGAGGGTCAAAGTTGACCACTCCATGTGCATTATGGGGCGAACCGAACTTCCGCAAAGGTTCGCCTGCGGGACGCGAACGCGAACCACTGAAGTTCGCATGGAACCGTTCGCAGGCGAACCGTTCGGCCCAACTCTAGTCACTTACAGCAGGTAGTAGAAATCTGACATTACGACAGGTTTTGGGCTAGTCCATCGCTCCATAGGGGATTCTCAGCATGGCCTTTATAAAGACCGTCCCTGAAAAAGATTTATACAAAGATGCTGGCCAGCCTCCCTGCTCACCACACACTTTTTGGGGCAGTTGGACAGAGCAACTGCCACTCACAAAGTGCTTCTGAAAATAAAGAAAACCTCGATAACCCCTAATGAAGAGATTGACTAGTCCACAATGTGTTATTACTTTCAGATTTATACTACCTACTGTAAGTGACAGCAGCATAGGAGAAAAGTAATTTATGGCTCATTTTACTCTAGAAGAAACGCACTTCTTATCAGTATATGTTTTTACATTTTAAGATTTTTGCAACAGTGGTCCTTTAAGGTCATCTTCATTTCTTCTTTTTTTCTTAATGAAAAAAGTGATAATTGCCAAGGGGGAGCTAGCTGGAAGATTTTGTGTTTGTTACTGTTATACTAGTTAGTTTTGTCATGGGGTTTAGAATTCCTTAGTTCTTGATTTTTTGCAGGTGATATTAAAGGAGATCTTCTTATAGACATCAGCGCTGGTCCGATTCTTCACTATCTCTACCCAATCTGCGGACTCTTCAAAGAGATCACACTTTTGCGGTTCAGTGAGAGGTGTATGATAGAGTTGCGAAAATGGCGCAATAGGCACACCGGAGCTTTTGAATGGTCACACATCTCGCCTACAGTGATAGAATTGCTGGGAGACAGGTAAATATATTTTGATTAATACATTTTTCCCCTACTTATTATTATTATTATTTATATAGTGCCAACATCTTCCGTAGCGCTGTACATAGTACAAAACAAATATTGGTGAACATAGGACACAGGACACACAATATACAGAAGTGTAAGCAAGATTCATATTTATCTATTTATTTTATTTATTTAAGAATTTATATAGCGCCGACATATTACGCAGTGCTGTACAGAGTATATTGTCTTGTCACTAACTGTCCCTCAGAGGGGCTCACAATCTAGTCCCTACCATAGTCATGTGTATGTATCGTGTAGTGCATGTATGGTCTAGGGCCATTTTTTTTTTATTTTTTTTTTTGGGGGGGGGGGGAACCAATTAACTTACTCTTATTCATACAACAAGACACAATGTACAGGGGTGTAATGCTGGGTACACCGCTGTACACCGCCACTCGATTCCCGACGATTCGATTATTTCCGAGCATTTCCTAGCGCATTTCGATGTTTTTAGGTCGAATGCCATGTAAAGTATGGCAAATCGACCTAACGATCCATCGAAACGCGAATCGGACATGTCGGAAATAAACGAATCGACGGGAATCGAGCGGCGCATCAACAGGAATCGAGTGCGGGAACGCATCATGTGTACCCAGCATAAGAAAGATATATACAACAGTTACAGGACAAATGTAAGCAAAATCCATTGAAGAGGCAGTGACTCAATAGACAATTTATTGATAACAACCTACCAACAAAACCCTAAGGGGGAGAAAGGGGGGGGGGGAGAATTTAAGAGGTACACAGCCTTTGATATGGATCTGTTTAACAGCCTTTTATTTAAATCTATGTTTTTCTCATTGGCCTTGATTTATAAACGGCTGTGCGAGAAAAAAAAATAAGGTCGTTAAACCGCATTAGTTTTTTTAGACTTTTGTGTGCTAACTCATAAAAATGTTCACAGGTGCGGTAGAAGTTTGGTAATTTACCGCTTCAATTGACAAAAACTTGTTCGGTAATAGCAGAAGAGTGTGGAGTTGTCTGTTTTGTTACATGCTGTTCTGTGCAGTGAGGGCATTACAATAGTAACGGGCATCCCCAACATCCCTTTAGAATTTACGTTTGTTATACTGACTCTGCTCCCGCTGAATCTGTCCATTAGCCTTTCTTAACATTTTATTTTATTGCCACAGCTTAGATGTTTTTCCAAGAGACGATACACATGCCATGCTTAGGTGATTTCCTCACTAGCTCCTCAGCATCTTCAAACAGGAACCTAAAGAGTTAAATGTCTGAAGGGCTGCAGGGGAAACCTCTTTTGCTCCTTTCTCTGTCCTCTGCTGCCTGGGGGATAGAGAAGCTTGTTCCTCCCGAGAAGGCTTCAGATCCTATCAGCAGCCGATCAGCGGGACTTGCAGGAGACAGGGGCTGTTGCTATTGGCTCTCTGCTCCAGGGCTTTACCGCATGTTCTAAGCTTTATGATTTGACATTTACTGACATTTGTTGAGGTGTTTACTGCACAAGTCGGTAATTTACCTCACTGTTCCAAAATTTCAGCTTTCCGTGCAGAAACAGCCTTTATGAATTGACATTTTCCTAAGTGCTCGGTAAAGTCAGCTGATTTCTGCATTACCTCATATGGTATTGCTTTATGAACTGAGGCCATTGTGGCTATGTGCTTTAATCTTTATTACTACAAGAAGGCCTTCCTTTCCGGGTCCCCTGCATTCAGTTGCTCCTGAATAAGTAAATCAAATTTCACGAAATGTGCCACACTAAAGACTGTTAAGTTACTGATTGCAAATCAATAAAAATAAATAATATAGCTCTGTCTAATAGGGAGGGACATTGAAAGTAATAACATTCTATCATCCCCATTCAAGCCCACAGTAAAAAAAATAAATCCGTTTTGCTCCACTGACTTGCATATAAGCCAAGGGGGTAACTTTTCAGCACATTTTTTATGCTGAAAATTAGGCTTATATGTGAGTATATACAGTATATATCCTGTTTTTAAAAAAATAAACAAAACATTAATTCTTACAAAAATGTAAACTTTCAGTTTTATGAAACCTTTTTTCTCATTTTTAGCAAAGAGTGGGATTTGAAAGATATGCACCTAAAGTCGATAATCAAACAGATTGTGAAATGCCACAGCGATAGAGAAAATCTCACCGACCCCCTACAGCTCCCACAAGCCGACTGCGTGATCATTAGCTGGATTCTGGAGCTGACCAGCACTGATGAAGGTGAATACATGAGCCACCTGAAGAAGATGGTTAAGTTTGTGAAACCCGGAGGACACCTGATAATATTTGGGGCTTTAAATGGGACATATTACACTGTGGGTAAAGACAGGATGCACATGTTCAAGCAGGATGAGAGTTTTGTGAGAAATGCTGTTGTTAAAGAGGGATTCACCGTCACAAAGTGTGATGTGCTCCTAAGAAATTCAGAGAGTCATCTTACTGATTACCAAGGAAAATTCTGCATGGTAGCTCGCAAAGATATGTAGCTTAGATCATTCAGCAGAGAAACATCTCCACAGGTCCCAAAGGAAAACCCACCAGCACCTTCCTTTTCCCCCAACCTTTTGTTGCTTTTTTGCTATTTCAGCATTTATTTTTTCTAGGTAGGTGGTCTCCACTACTATTTGATCAGGTGCATAACTGCGCAGAAGCAGTCATCAGAACCCATTGGGAAGGTATACTGGTAATTAGGATTTGGGGACAGGAAGGACAGGAAAGACTAGGGTGGGGTGAAGGCAGTGTTAGGTTCTTGGTCAGATTAGGGTTAGGTAACAATTTGGCTTGGATTATCAGAAAAAAATTGTAAATGATGTTAGCGCTAACTCTAGGTTAGGATTTAATTAGGGCCAGGCATTGTTTCAAGGTTGTAGATTAGAGATAGGGTTAGGTGCAGAGGTGGACAATGGACATTCAACCGTGCAGGCCGTGCAGCCGCACAGGGGCCCCATGTCTACTAGGGCCCGTGCAGCTGCACCACAGGGCCTGATTATCTTCTAGGTTCTCCTCCACGTATTTCTCTTTGTAACCCATGAGGAACAGTGATAGTTGCTTGTGGTCCAGTTATATACAAGTATAAAATGTGTGCTACATTATTACAGTGCCTACAGAATGTGACCAAGGCTCAAGAATTTGATGTTATCAACATTATTTGGATCCAACCATGATCTGTTATGACCACACCCACTCAACTGGGGTCCTCTCCATTTACTCTGCACAGTGTGGGGTCCCCCCTCCCAAGCCTCTGTAACCCCTTATCACCCAGGCAGGCTGGGTGCTCGGCAACCTGAGCTATACCAGCCCACATGGTCTATCATTGGGGGGGGGGGTTCTGGAAGAGAGGGGCAGCAAAGGTCTTTAAAAAGAAAATATGAGTTTTTTCCCACAATTCACCCTTGCATATCTAGAACATTTGGTGATGATAGCATATCCGCAGGGCCGGTTCAAGTAACAATTGGGCCTTAGGGCAAAATTAGCCTTGGGGCCCCCCAACAGACACCCTCGACCAAAAAGCGTCATTAGAGGCCCTTTGTTGCAGCCAAATTTCCCTCCTGGGCCCCTGAGCTGGCTGCTGACCCACCCCCAATCACCTCCCAACTTAACAGACTCTGCAGAGTCCCTGGGGAGCAACAGTTAAGATGGGGAGGGACACTTTGGGGGCCCCTACAGGCTCTGGGGCCCTGGGGCAATTGCCCATTTTTTCCTATGGTAGCTCTGGCCCTGCAAATCCGGGGGCTTTGCTATTAACTGCTAAAATCAGTGGTATTGACTTCAATGTAAATTCTGATTTGCTCGAAAGTTTGCAATTTAATCAAAAAAAGAAAATCATTTATAACTGGCGCGTTTGACATGCAAATATCTGATGGATTATGCAAAATCAATTCAATTTTGAAAATTGCAATATTTTACACAAAATATCTTGCAAGCCAAAATATCTTGCCCTCCCCACATTGTAGGCAGGGCCGGTTCTAGACGTTTTGCTGCCTGAGGCAAACTTGTGAGGATGCCCCCCCCCCCCACACCCCAATTTGGAATGATTGCACAGCATTCAACAATTTAATCTGCTTCATTTAATGTTCTCACATGACATGCTGCAGCTAAACACAATCATACAGGCTGGCTGAGTCTGTGACAAACACACTGCTCACCCTCAGCCACTCCTCAGGAAGGTACACACAGTACAAAAATGCTTCCCCTGAAATCTCTGCTCCTGATGCAAATGTTTCACCTTGCTTCATGAGAGAACCTGATTGTAGGGTTTGCCCTGCTGTTCTTCTCATCACTGGTGGTTAACCCTGGGAGTTGGAACCTGATCGATTGTTGCAGACAAGGAGTCTACTGCCGCTAGGGGTAGCTGCCCATTGCCCCTTGTGGGACATTCTGGTGAAGACCAGTGGCCACTTAGATTACACCGCTTGGGGCAGCCTCACGTATTCCATCAGTGCTGAGATTTACAGGACTCTGCCACCATCTGAGTTCATACACATTGCCAGGAGCCTTGCATGCAAATCATTCTGTTTAGGGTGCCTGTCTAATCTGTGCAAAAGATTAAACAAGCAGCTTGGGTGACCCAAAACAACTAGAAAATTTTAGGGGACCAAAAGAGACCAAAAAACCCTCCTATTACAAAATAATGCTGAGTGCGGTTTGCCTTCTTAAAACAGAAGGTATTCGCGATATTTCAGATTTCAGTGTGTAACTGTGGTTGCCTACAATGCACCACTGCTCAATATGAAAATTATCTCTATGCCCTGTAGCCAGGCTTACATCAAGAAATGCTGGTGCGTAGCAAGCCTATAGCTCATACATTTTACAGAGCCACATTAACCCACATGCAGACAGCCTGTTTGGGACTTTTGGTCCTGTTCAGTGCATGGCAGGGATTGATATGGCAGTATAAGATCGGGCTTGGACCAGAACAACAGAGTAACCAAGCAGGTCGGGGTGACCCAAAACTACTAGGAAAGTATAGGGGACCAAAAGAGACCGGAAAGCCCTCCTACTAGAAAAGCAATGCTTAGCATGGAGGAGGAGGTGCACTCCTTACATATCTCTCCAACGGCTGCCGGAGGGATACGTAAATAGCGCACTTTACTTGCGTCAGACTGGCAGTGACTGGAGGTAGTTACGGGACCCGGTACCAGAGCTGCAGGCAGCGGAGCACGGCAGTGCGGGAGCGATCTGTGCCCGTGGGGCTGGAGGAACCCCAGGTATGTATAAAAAGGTAAGTATATGTCATCTCTGGTACACTTTGAAACAGTCTGAAACAGGCTGTCTGCATGTGGGGTTGATGCGACTCTGTAAAAGTTAAAGCTATAGGCTTGCTATACACCAGCAGTTCTGGATGTAAGCCTGGCTTCAAGTTTACCAAAGTTACAAATGTAAATCTGAAATAAAGCAAATCTCTACAGTACAACAAACTTCAACATTATACAATGATTATAAAGTAGTGTAAAGCATTGTGAAGTACAATAAAATAATAAAATAAAAATAATTGTAGATAGTTTATTGTAGATTGTAAGCCTATTTGGGAGGTCTCTCTTCCCCATTTGCTCCTGTCTGCCACCATATGGACTCATCTTCTATATTTATTGCTACCTTGCAACCTGCGCACCATTGTTTATTGCTTCACTATTTTGTGTACCATCTGTAAGAATTTAGGGATTCGAGTTTTTCAATATAGAACCCCACATTTTCTTTAAAGGGACTCTGAGCAGTAAATACAATCAAAATCTGAACTTACCTGGGGCTTTCTCCAGTCCACCGTAGATCGGGAGGTCCCTCGGCGTCCTTCTGGCTCTTCTTTCAGGCCCTGCTCAGAAATGGCTCCCGGCGACACTGGGACCAAGTATCGGGCTCCTTCTTCCGCAAAGATGACGCCAGTCGTCACCACGCCGGCCGCCTCGCGTCATCACGGCGGCTGGCGGGACAGTACTGCGCATGCAGTTTTGTTATATTACTGAATTTAGTTTATGTAGATAAATTCACTCTGGCTGCTAAACCATTATAATAAACTGAACAGCATTTACATTATTTTAGTAGATTATTGCTGACCTCTAGTGGACACATTTGAATACACACCTGAAGAAGTTCTTGCATGTGTTACCCTATAAACTGCCCATTGACAGTAGAAACAGAATGTAGTGGTAGTCTGAGTTGGACTACCTAGTCCCCAGTGTGAATATCCACCGCACCTTATGTTCCAACAGTTTTCTTTTAAAACGTGGTGAGTGAGTGCAGAAATCTGCTTGCTGTACAGATGTTTGGATAGCCTACAGGCTAGGCTAGCAACATGTTCTGCTGCTATAATTGGGGGGGGAGGAAGAACAACAATGCAACCCAGGATGGACTGGCTTTGATCAGGAGGGGTGAAGAGGAGAACAATGGGCTCGGCCTGTGTGTGATCAAGGCAACCTGACACTCCGGATCTCTCAGGGATGAATCAGGCAAACATACACACGTTACAATTTCAGCAGAGGCAATCTCTGACCGGCATGGGCATTGCTAGCCCCAAAAATCAGTGGCATGTACCCCAGATCTATTCTGAGGTGCCCCAGATGTCCTGCAGGCAGAGTAGAGGCACCACAGCACCCAGCATGGCACCACACAGTACCCAGCACGCCCCACAGAAGCACCACAGCACCCAGCATGGTGCTACAAAGCATCCAGCATGGCACAACAACACCCAGCATGGGATTACAGCACCTAGCGTGCCCCATACCCCCCATTGCTGTGTGCAGTGGTCCCATGCTGGATGCTATGGTGTCATGCTGGGTGCTGTGGTGCGTCTATGTGCGCATATTTGGTGCTGTGATGACATGATAAGTGCTGTGATGCCTTTATGGGGGCATGCATGGAGTTGTGGTTCTTCTATGGGGACACGCTGCGAGTTGTGATGCCTCAATGGGAGATCCATGGGAGCACAGAAGGGGGTCCACTAGAAGGTCAGGAAATTCTATGGGGACTGGCAGCAGGCCAGCCGCTCAGCAGAAAGCGAGACCAGCCAGCACAGAAGCCAGGTACCTCTGCCTAGTTATGTTTAGTTGGCGCTGCCTATTAATGTGATTTACTGCATTTTTTTTGTATTACTGGAGAGGGATGGATTCATCCAACATTTTGCTGGGCAGGCCTACTCAGACCGCTGTTAAGTTCATGTAAGTTTGACTCCGCCCATGACCACACCCACATTTCAGTGCATGACCACACCCATTTTTTGGTTGGAGTGCCCCGGATCTCTTAGGATCCTAGCAACACCCCTGCTGACCGGCCACCTTAACTGAGAACTCTCCAGCATGGTTATGAGGCTTTAGGCTAACTAACGAGAACCTTGAGAACACCCATGATAATTTGTTGTGAAAAAAAGAAAATGTGATTAAGACAAGTGTGGTACATCTGTTCTGTGGATGTCACTGTTCTAATAGGTTACTGTATAAAATTACGTAAACTGTTGTGGGTTGTTGGTTCCTGTTCTGCCCGGGCTAGAGACATGCAGAGAAGACCTGAGGAGTAGACATGCAGAGAAGACACTGTGTGTGTAATTAGTTGTTGAATCCTGTAAATAAATCTATTTTCATTTATCCTGCCTCTGTAACTACTGACTACACAATACAACAAGCTAACCTTCAAAGCCAAAATCTAGAAATGTGTTGTTGTTTTTTATTTGGGTAGGGTAACAAGGTTTAACTCTAGTGTGTGTGGAGTAGAGGGTTTTCATATTTAGTTTTGTCTTATACAATAAACATTCAATCAAAAGAATCGCACACCTATAGTAGAGCAGTGCTGGTGCTGGAACCTGTGGCAGTGGTAATCCAACAGTCAAATGAGGGATCTGCACACAGTCTTCAAGGAACAACTTATATGTCTGCTTATGCCTTGATAAAGGGGACCTGGTTGGCCCCGAAACAATTGTCGGCTGAGACAATTTGGTATGTATTATATGTGTGCATTGGAACAATAAAAGCACGTTGTTCCTTGAAGACTGTGTGTGGATCCCTCCTTTGACTGTTATACAACAAACAGTCTGGATAGAACACAGAACCACCCCCACCTGTGTTTTGTCTCGCATTCTATTTTAGCTGCGCATGCAGCGCATATGCAGCTGTGCTGAACTTCATCAACTCGGCACAATAAATACATTCTTTCCTAGACAACATATTTGGGTACTGTTTACGTCTGAATTCTATCAGCATAAAGAAAATGCTTTAGCTGTCACCCCAGAGAGTTCCATAAGCTGCTTTCTAACCATCTGCTCCTCTATGCGTGTCTTCTTTCACCTTCTCACATTCCCCTAAACGTCCGTTGTATTCTCCTGCCAATATATAATCCCAGTTCCAGAATCTCCTGTCCTGGAATGTGGGAATTTAGACCACAAGAGACATTTCTGAAGTCAGAATCTGTATAAAGGGTTTATCCATCCCACAAGAAAGGCAATACAAATCCATTCATACTGTGATGCTATCTTTGGTGATCTTCATAATCCTTACCCTGCGCAGACGTCTGCATGCGCCACTGGCAGGACTGGATTTCTGGGAAGACCGCAAAGGCTCGGGCATTGGGTAGCGGCAGCCCAAGGAGGCACCTAGAGAGTAACATAGTTTGGTTGAAAAAATACATCTGTCCATCAAAGTTCAACCAGAAAGGAGAAAATAACACTGTTCTGAATGCTCACATATCCCAGTCACATATCTCAGATCAGGGGCTGCTAGATAGCAAAGAGAAGTGAGCTCTGATTAAGGACAGTTTGGTCCAAAACATGTCAGTTGTATGATGTGTGGTGATTCTTGGATACGTCCATAATAAAGAAAATTGCTTTTACGGACATCGTGCGGGCATCATTTTGTCGAAATATCAAAGCGAAGGCTGCAAATGGGGAGCAACTCACAAAAAGGGGAAGTTGCTGGTGCGGTGTCTGAGCTGGTCCAGTAGAGCGGATCTGATCGGGCTCTGTTTTTTATGCCCGACCCCGAAGGAAAACCACTACTGCACCTGCACAAGGCTCACACAGGATTGTTATGATCCTGGAGCCCTGGCGGATCTTCGGCAGCTGACAACGCTGGAACGGAGGGATGAAGGAGGACAGGGGAAGCCTCATTAGGATCCAGAGGCTTCCCCCTCCTGAGGTAAGTACCCCATAGGGGAACTTTTTTTTCTTACAGTGCCTCTTTAACCACTTCCGGACCATAGGCTTACACCCCCCTAGTGACCAGGCTATTTTTTACAATTCAGTGCTCTGCAGCTTTAAGAGCTCGCTACAGAGCAACTTAGTACACATATGAATCCCCCCCCCCCCCTCCACCCCCTTTACAGCCCACCAACAGAGCTTTCTGTTGTTGGGCTCTGATCACTGCTGGGATGTTTATTTATTTGTTCTTTTCTTTTTAATAAATGTGTCTATTTTTTATTATCCCCCCCCCCCCTCACCCCAACAGCCAATCCCAGCGATCAGCTCACATAGGCATCAGCCTATAAGAGCCGATTACTCTCTGAGTCTCCCCAGGGGACAGCCGAGTGACACGGCCGCCCCCAGTATAGCGCTGCCATAGATCGCAGCGCTGTACAATGTAAATAGATGGCGGTTTTGCCGTCTAACAGTCTCCCAGTGGCAATCACTGCTGGTAGACTGATGATGGAGCGGATCTCTGTCACTCACGCAGGGATGTGCGCGCATCAACACGTGCGCGATCTTCAGCAAAACACGACCCCAGCAGTTCACGCCAATTGGCATCATGCGGTCTTGGGGCTGCCACCTTGCGAGGCGGTCGCAAGGAGGTTAGTGACATGCCTCCTCCTGGTGCTACACTCTGTCCTCCCTTCGCTCCCCTGCCATTCCCCCACATGAAACTGCTGACAACAGCTTGTCCACAGACTATTAGGGGAAGGAGTGTCCCTTGTAGGAGAAGCACCCCTGCAAAACGCCCCTTCTCCACCTCTCTGCACCTCTATCCAGCAGTTTACCTGACTCCATCATGGCCATTTCCCACCTCTCCCCGCCTCTCTGGTCTGTGATGAGAAGCAGAGAGGTAAGTTGCAGTAGACTTTTAAGTGATTATGAGGATGGGGGGGGGGGGGGGGGACACAGGAACATACCTCTGTTACCTCAGGTGGCTTTGCTTCAGATCAGGTATGCTTAAATGGACCCTTAACTAAGAGGGATATGGATGTTTCCTTTTAAACAATACCAGTTGTCTGGCTGTCCTGTTGATCTTTTTGGCTGCAGTAGTGGCTGAATCACACACCTGAAACAAGCATGGAGGGCTACATCAGGACCTGATCCATTTGAGTGAGTGCGAAACAGCTGTTGGCCTCCATGCATGCTGGACTCTCTCTCCAGGATGCTGTGCCTAGCATTGCTGTATTTATAATGGAATTTCAATAAATTGGCGTTTTACCTGGAGGTGTTCAGCCGGTCTTTTCTACTTGTCTTGATCTGATGAACTGTCCCTGGGCTTTGAGCACTCCGGCAGGGCCGGATTACCGACCAGGCAACCGAAGCAGTCGCTTGGGGCCCCCATTCAGAGTCAAAGGGGCCCCATCAGCACATAATTCACCCCTCGCCATCCTGTCAAAGGACGACGCCCGCTGCTGACTGTCTTCAGAGCCGGGCTCTCCTCCTCCCCCTCCCCCGCTCCTCCCTTCCTTCCCACAGAGAACCATAGCTGCAGCGGGCAGAAATGATAGCAGCAGATGACAAACGCCCACTCACCTATCCGTGATACAAGCGATAGAGGTCCCATCATCCGAAACCCATCTGTCTCTTCTACGGTGCCGCCGCTTGCTCTGAACTTGCTGATTCTCAGATCAGACAGGAAGTAGTAATAGTAGTAGTAACAGAGCAGCAGCACTCTAGTGGAGACAGATGGGCTCCGGGTGACGGGACCTCTATTGTTTGGATCGCAATAGGCGATTGCTAGTCATCTGGTGCTGTCATTTTCCCCCGCTGCGGCTGCCCTTCTCTGCAGGACTACCGTATTCACGTGGGTGAAGGCTGCATGGTGGATGTGGCTGTCTAGTTTGGGAGGAAATTGGTTGTTCGGTGGTGGTGGTGGGGGGGTTATGTAATTCTGTCTGGGGGGGGCGGCTTCCGGGTTGGCAGTGTCCAGAGCTTTCTGTTATTGTCAGGCTGGAGATGCAGGGGGAAAGTGCTGTTGCTGTGATATCTGGCAGTGTATGACACATATAAACCCTGCGATGAGAGGACTAAATTTAAAACTTAACTTTTAATGAGGTAGTTCTAAAAGGGATCTAAATTTGCTAAAACGACATAAATGTGATAAATGGGTGGGAGATATCAATCACGGTCCACAACAGACCACCCTCCACTTCCCCACTAGTAATCTATAAACCCCACACACAACTCGACATGTTTCATTTCCTCTATGGGAAATTTCGTCAGGAGTGATCAGTGCTTAGTGCTAGAGTGCCATAGTGCTAAAACTAAATTACATTATATACATCACATAGTTAGTACAAATTTAGCAAAGTAACAAAGAATCGGCCGCAATCCTGCAGCCTGCTAAGGGACCTGCCATTCACACTGCCCTTTTATAGTATACTAAACCTCCCATAGGATTCTGGGTAGGGCGGGTACGGTCACCACCCCCTCCAAAAAAGTATCGCTGACCTGGATTGGTTCTTATCAAGATCCATCAAAAACCCCAGCCAATCCAAAGTTAATCCATTTGAGGCAATAGTGTTTGAAAAGGGTTGAAAAAATACCTGTTTACCATCCGCTTTTGGTGACCCCCTCTTATGTATTATATCCCATCCGTTGCTAGCTTGTAAAAGTGAAGCGTCGGGTCAGAGAGGGTATAAAACTCTCACTTCGTATTTCCAGCTCTGCCATTGGTGGATTAGGTAACACGGGGGGGGGGGGGCGTGGGCAAGCGTGTCATACATGCATTGTCGTCCAGGCTCATCAGCCAATCAGGTGCCGTTCACCTTCCGTGAAACCTCCGCATCGCAAATAGCGATGTCGGAGGAAGGGGGGCGTGGCCAGACTCATTACAGGGGATGGTATTAGAAGACACAGCCAATGGGCTGCCATCTAACAACCACATCTCCCTCACACGGCAGGCAAAAACGCCGGAGGGGGAGTGGACAAGGCATCACCCATCCCCACACCCATATGCGTACGAAGATTTGTAAACATTGTTGCCTTGGCAACGCGTACACTGAAGGCGAGGTACGGAGTGAAGGGGACACTGTACAATCAGAACTCGCTCTGTGCAATATAGGGATTACAAGATAGTGTAAGGGGTGCGGACACATAATATATTACATACAGATCCAGCCCTTTAGGCCTCATTTAGGAGATACATAGATACTACAGAGGATCAGTAAAAGGTATCTTCTGGATTAAAATCCACCAAAAACCTGGGAACATTATAGATAATTGATGGATACCAGTAACCATTTACAAACTCCTCTACCATTTAAAGGGGAAATACCTGGATTGGTATATATTACTATATTATGCACGTAGGCAACATGCATTTATAGCCTATTGAGATAATAAACCCATATATATAGCGGCAGCGATGATGAGGAGGAGGGGGGGGGGGAATAAAGGTAAATCCACCCCACAGGTATATGATTACAAGGAACGAAACAGGTAGGTATTCTATTAGGACTAAGAAGTATGGAAGAAGATTAGGGTTTAGCCTTATGTGAGAGACCATCTCTATTTATCACAGAAATGGGGAAAAGGTAAAACCCTCATTTAGGCCATATGGGCTCAGAGTTCCCAATCTATAGATCCAGCGGGCCTCGAGCTGCCTCAATTTTTGGTCCAGATTGCCCCCTCTGGGGCCCATCCTCCATTTTTGTATAACCCAAAATTTTAGACATGTGGAGTCACCATCGTGTTTTTCTTGGCAGTGTCTGGCAATTGGGGTTCTACGCTTATAAAACTAGAAGTCAGCAGAATGAAGGTGGTAAAGCTAGACTGATCAGTACATTTTCAAGTCAGTCCAATAATGTCAAACGGATACTGGGAAGACATTTCTGTGATAAATAGAGATGGTCTCTCACATAAGGCTAAACCCTAATCTTCTTCCATACTTCTTAGTCCTAATAGAATACCTACCTGTTTCGTTCCTTGTAATCATATACCTGTGGGGTGGATTTACCTTTATTCCCCCCCCCCCTCCTCCTCATCATCGCTGCCGCTATATATATGGGTTTATTATCTCAATAGGCTATAAATGCATGTTGCCTACGTGCATAATATAGTAATATATACCAATCCAGGTATTTCCCCTTTAAATGGTAGAGGAGTTTGTAAATGGTTACTGGTATCCATCAATTATCTATAATGTTCCCAGGTTTTTGTAGGATTTTAATCCAGAAGATACCTTTTACTGATCCTCTGTAGTATCTATGTATCTCCTAAATGAGGCCTAAAGGGCTGGATCTGTATGTAATATATTATGTGTCCGCACCCCTTACACTATCTTGTAATCCCTATATTGCACAGAGCGAGTTCTGATTGTACAGTGTCCCCTTCACTCCGTACCTCGCCTTCAGTGTACGCGTTGCCAAGGCAACAATGTTTACAAATCTTCGTACGCATATGGGTGTGGGGATGGGTGATGCCTTGTCCACTCCCCCTCCGGCGTTTTTGCCTGCCGTGTGAGGGAGATGTGGTTGTTAGATGGCAGCCCATTGGCTGTGTCTTCTAATACCATCCCCTGTAATGAGTCTGGCCACGCCCCCCTTCCTCCGACATCGCTATTTGCGATGCGGAGGTTTCACGGAAGGTGAACGGCACCTGATTGGCTGATGAGCCTGGACGACAATGCATGTATGACACGCTTGCCCACGCCCCCCCCCCCCCGTGTTACCTAATCCACCAATGGCAGAGCTGGAAATACGAAGTGAGAGTTTTATACCCTCTCTGACCCGACGCTTCACTTTTACAAGCTAGCAACGGATGGGATATAATACATAAGAGGGGGTCACCAAAAGCGGATGGTAAACAGGTATTTTTTCAACCCTTTTCAAACACTATTGCCTCAAATGGATTAACTTTGGATTGGCTGGGGTTTTTGATGGATCTTGATAAGAACCAATCCAGGTCAGCGATACTTTTTTGGAGGGGGTGGTGACCGTACCCGCCCTACCCAGAATCCTATGGGAGGTTTAGTATACTATAAAAGGGCAGTGTGAACGGCAGGTCCCTTAGCAGGCTGCAGGATTGCGGCCGATTCTTTGTTACTTTGCTAAATTTGTACTAACTATGTGATGTATATAATGTAATTTAGTTTTAGCACTATGGCACTCTAGCACTAAGCACTGATCACTCCTGACGAAATTTCCCATAGAGGAAATGAAACATGTCGAGTTGTGTGTGGGGTTTATAGATTACTAGTGGGGAAGTGGAGGGTGGTCTGTTGTGGACCGTGATTGATATCTCCCACCCATTTATCACATTTATGTCGTTTTAGCAAATTTAGATCCCTTTTAGAACTACCTCATTAAAAGTTAAGTTTTAAATTTAGTCCTCTCATCGCAGGGTTTATATGTGTCATATATATCGAATCAGGTGTGTTTGTTCATATCTGGCAGTGGCAACCTATTTACAGGGGTGGCCCGAGTGACAACGTCCCAGCCATTCATCTCTATCGCTGCATGTTGGCGCTGCTATTCCGTGCATTGTGCACCCGCAGAGGAAAGCGGGCTGTTGCCCATAGCAACCAGTAGAGCGGCTGCCCCAATGTGTCCGGAATGTTACTGTGCACAGAGCAGCTGCATCTTCCCATTCTAATATGGGGGGTGGGGGCCCAAATCAGTTACTTTGCTTAGGGCCCCATTTAGCCTTAATCCGGCTCTGCACTCCGGTGTTGCTGCATTAGCTGGCCCTGTGCACCAATCTCTTCTATTGTTTGGATTGCAGGGAACACACTAAGCAGCAGAAATGCTAGCGTTGCAGAAGACACAGCAAAAACGCACATAATGCAAGTCAATGGGCCACATGTAAAAACGCATATACTTGCATTCTGCAATGTGTGTCTTTAAAAACACTGGCTTTGTTGCATATTGTTCAAAAACGCACCAAAAACACACATAATTAAAGTCAATGGTGACACAGAGGTATTGCATTTTACTGCGTTTTGCATGCGTTTTTATATGCGGTTTAAAAAAAAAGTTTGATGATGTATTTCTGCTTCCTGTTGACTTCCTAGTGATTTGCATAAAATGCATATCAAAAACACATGCAAAACCCATACAAAACGCATATGCGTTTTGTATATGTCAACAGCAAACGCATTAAAATACATGCAAAACACAAGAAAAACGAATGTGTGGGAAAAACGCAAAGTGAAAACGCACAGAAAATGCACGTAAAATGCACTAAAAATGCACAAACGCATATGCAGTAAAATGCGACCTTTTCCGCACGGCAAAATGTGCACCCAGCCTGAGATGAGATGTGATCAATCCCATAGAATCAGATTAGCCAAGCTTTCGAAGCATTAGTAATTTTAAAAGCGCTCAGAAGCGCTCTTCGTTTGCACCAGCCCAGTGCTGTAGCTGAGGAGTTCTGCGACCCAGTGCAAGCTTTACATTTCCTCCCAATAGTCTATGCATAACAATTGGTACGGCACACCAAAAACTGCCAAGGACAACCACAGTGTCAGAGATGCAAGAAGGGGAACAGTTTGTTATTGACATCTACTATTCAAAGCATCTTTAGATGGGGTTATTATCACCAGCACAGAAGCAACAAAGAGCTGATTATACAATTGAGTGAGGGCCCCTTGGGACCTCTCTGGCTCAAGGGGCCTGGTGCGGTTGCAACCTCTGCACCCCCTATTGCTACACCACTGCCCTGGCCCTAAAGCAAAATATTAAACAAAACAAAAAGTCCCTGGAAGTATAAGCTTAGTGTTAAATGTGTCACTCAGCAAAATCCTTCCTCTTTTTGTCTGAAGAGAGGGGATTAGTTGAAACTCAGTTTACATTCCACTGATGCCTCATAATCTCCCCCTCACTCTCCTCACAGAGCAAAGGCTTCCAGGTTACTCTAACGTCAGCATAAATATTCCAGCCGCCTTCTGGAAGGCAAACCGTGTGTTATATATAACTTCTGATCTTAGGTTTTCACTCTCCCCCGGTTCTGCTAGCCTCTGAAGTCTCTCTCCCTTCTCTGCTGTCACTCTAGAGAACCTCTCCCACACAGCTCTGCTGAGTACATCTGTGGCTTCCTATTTCCTGTAAGCTGGGTCATTGAAATACCACAAGTGCAGAACTTTGCATTAGTCCTTTTATTTATTTATTTCTCAGTTCTGAGATTCATGGTATACTGTGTGCAGATGGGAGGGGGGGGAACCATTTTAGGAAACATTCTAAAAATGGAATTGACAAAAGCTTGCTTTCCTGCATTATCATGGACGGTACACAATATGCTCAGTGTTGGCATTTTCCATAGTGTATATTTGGCCCAGTGCACGAAGATTAAAGGATACCCGAGGTGAAAATAAACTAATGAAATATACTATTGTATCTATCCTCCTTCTCCTAAAAATGACTTTTTAAGATATCCCAGTTTTATTTTATATTTAAATCTACTTTTTACGTTTTTTACTGTTTTATTGTTTTTGCTCAATGACACATTCATTGAAGAATGCCAGAGCTAAAATCTATGAACTATTGACCCCTTTTATCTCTTTCCTGTTCTCAGAAGCCATTTTCTGCTAGGAAAATGTTTTATAGTTGTAATTTCTTATCAGTGGGGGTCACACTGTAGTCTGACCCAGTCCTGAGTCAGACAGGAACTGCCACTTACATACCTGATGTTTAACTCTTTCAGACAGAGAAAGAAAAAAGGAACACCGCATAGTTATTTGTGTGCTAGGCACTGTACATACACATGTCTATCCCATCATGTCACAAGTTACCTCGGATATCCTTTAAAGCATACCTGTGAGAAAAAAGAATGTCAAAGTTAGATAGTTACCTCAGTAGAGGGAGCGCAGCAGCAAGTAAGAGGGTCCTGGGGAACAATGGTTCGGTGAATGAGGATTAGAGAAACCTCTGGATCATCCATGGGCTTTCCTCTACTGAGGTAAGTGTAACCCCCAAAAGAAGGTTACAAAATATAATTGCAGATTTGCCTTCTGTAAAACTGCCACAAGATGGCAGCACTGAGGTTTTAAGCCTGTAGAACTAAAGGGTCGCATAGACTGTTGCCCGGGATCCAATATGCAAATTAGGGGAATTTGCTGGAACTTTCTAGAAGCCTAGCACAGCCAGTCAGAGAGCTATTGTGCAGGCTCAGGTGGCAGAGAGAACAGGGTGTAGCCGGAGGGAAACAGGCTGAGACCAGAGAGAGTGCGCCAGAGAGGAGAGAGAGAAGGACTTACGCCAGGAGCTGGTGGTGCGGAGCGGGAAGAAGGTGACACAGTGAGGCCATAGCAGTCGCCCGGACAGTGAGAGGGGACCCGGTGGCCATAGAGTGACCAGCGCATACCAGTAAGGACAGCGGCAGCAGGTTGGACAGACCGGAGGCCGGAGGATGCAGACCCTGCCAACACCCGAGCCATACCAGAAGCCACAGACAGATTAGGAAGCCACAGATGTACTCACCACTTTGTTTACCACTTTGTTTCAAAGTGGTGTTACTAGCGGATCAGTGAATAATGGCGCACAGCGCCTATGCATAATAATGGCCCCGCATTAAAAACATACGCTTATCGCTATTTATCGTTAGTACTGCATAATAATGGCGCACAGGGAAAAAAGAAGAAAAACGGCACACACTAACGTTATTTATCAATAGTGGCACACACTAACGTTATTTATCAATATGCCGTTCATTTGCGAAACAGTAGACGTTATTGCCCACAGTAACGTTATTTATCAATAGCACCCTACATAAGCCAAACTGCAACGTTATTTAACTGCAAAACGGGGAATGGATTTAATGTAACACTGTCAAGGTTAGGCACCACTGGGGGGGTCTTAGGGTTAGGCACCACCAGGGGGGGTCTTAGGGTTAGGCACCACCCGGGGGGTCTTAGGGTTAGGCACCACCAGGGGGGTCTTAGGGTAAGGCACCAACCGGGGGGTCTTAGGGTTAGGCACCACCAGGGGGGTCTTAGGGTAAGTCACCACCAGAAGGGGTCTTAGGGTTAGGCACCACCAGGGGGGTCTTAGGGTTAGGCACCAACCGGGGGGTCTTAGGGTTAGGCACCACCAGGGGGGGTCTTAGGGTTAGGCACCAACCGGGGGGGTCTTAGGGCTAGGCACCAACCGGGGGGTCTTAGGGCTAGGCACCACCAGGGGGTGGTTAGGGTTAGGCACCACCAGGGGGGTTTAGGGGTTAGGGATAGGTGCAGAGAGGGTTCTGTGTGTTAATGCTAAATAACAACAAGGATTTAACGTTAAATAACAATAAGGTTTTAACGTTAAATAGCGATAAGCGGCAAATGGATTAGCGGCAACACCGTGCGCCATTATTCGCAGGCGCCATTTTCAGATGGATCCGTTACTAGAGACTATTAGTGTGAGAAAGCCTTCCACACACAGCGACATTGAACTTAGAGAAGATACTGTTGATGATAAGGAGTACATTGCATGTTCAGGCCTAGCTGCTGCTGATAGACTGTCATAAGCCTCCCTAAAGTACCCGCATAGCTGATGCAGCCCCTGCCAGCATTAAGGTCTGGTGTATCAAGAGACATTGGGCTTGATTCATAAAAGAGTGCTAACTGTTAGCACGGCCGTTTTCGCGCAAATTTTCTCGTTTGCGGGCGATCACAAATTTTCGCACACAATTGAACGTTTTCGCGCTGAAATGCGATTTTTCACGTGAAATCGTTAGCGTTTTTGAGCGAAAATTTGCATTTGCGTACGGAAACATTTAATTTGTGCGAAAACGGCCGTGCTAACAGTTAGCACTCTTTTGTGAATCAAGCCCATAGTGTCTAAAAAACATGCAACAGGCTGTAAGTTTAGTTTCCCCAGCATGCGAAAATTCACAATACATATGACTGAGCGCATTGATTCCCATGGGTACCTAACACATGCTACAGCAGCCAAGCAAATACAGCAAATACCTAAATGAGCCACTATTTTGGTTAGCGACAGAGCAGCACATTGTTATGTTGCTAGCAATGCTATGCTGGTAAATGTGCATTTAGGCCATGGTTATCATCATGTTATATCACTTACGTTACATAAGCACCCTCATGACTAAGTCTTTCCTCCTGTGGTCTGACCGTCTGAATGACATAACAGCAAAAGCTGCACACGTGCCTACAGTAACATATTGTTCCTATGCTGATAACTACACTCCATCAGGTATTTCTCCTTACTAGTATACAGGGCCGAATTTACCGTAAGGCACTGTAGGCACATGCCTACAGGCACCTGATGATGAAAATGCGGCTCACTCCCCTCCCCGAGCTCTTCTCTCTTTCACTATGCAGAGTCCTGATGAAATTGTAATTGAGAGGTTACTCATCCGGGTCTCTGCATTCCACTGACCAGATCGCCCTTCAGTCAGGGGCACCTCTAGCTACTTGATACTGAGGCTCCTCTGGCTACCTAATATTTTGGGGCACCTCTAACTACTTAATATTAAGGGTGCTTCTGGCTACCTAATACTATGGGGCATAGGCTATAGCTACCTATGACAGGCAAGGGAGAAGTGACAGCAGGGTCAGTCAGCACACTTGCGGTGTGGTTTGGAGGGGGTTTGTAGGTTCATGGAGCGCAAAGTCTAAGACGCTAGGACATCTGTACCTATAGGCTCCTGTGAGGTAAATCCATGCCTGCTTGTATATCAATGTATGTATCAATGTTGTATCTTCATTCCAACACTACAGAAAGAATCCAGGAAAACCGCTGAGAGGGGAGAGAAGGGAAAACGGGAAGCAGGAGACCTCTAAGTATAGTAGATTAGTACAGGGTTGCGCATCAAAGACCCGCCAGCCAGTCCCTATGTGCCTCTTGCTCACCTCCTTGCTTTGTGTATCCTATACAACTTTACTGAAGTCTTGTTGTGGCATTTGCTGCTGTATGAGAACATAATCCATACAGCAGCTAATGCAGATGACACAGGCTTCAGAGGATACATAAAGCAGGGATTGAGAAAGAAGCGCATATGGACTGGCTGGGTTCTGCCTTTGTACTCGCTCTTGTGACAGGCAGCCAGGCCGGTCTTTTGTACACCACCAGAGCCGGGACAAGGTCCTCCAGCACCCAAGGCTGAGACACCAAAGACTCCATCCCTCCCACCCCAGCCGTCACACACTGACTGATAGACTAAGAAACGCCCCCAGGACCCCAACACCCTTTACGCCTTAATCTCTAGTTTTGCAGTCACTGCCATATATCCCCTTTTCTTATGTCTCTCTGCTTCAAACACAATAGGGGAATGATAGCTGAGTGAGGTGTGCACCCCCTCCTACACTGCGCCCTGAGGCTGGAGCCTCTCTCGCCTCTGCCTCGGCCCCGGTCCTGTGCACCACCATGTAGTTAGCTGCACACAGTAATGCAATTTGCAAGGACTCACATGGGTTCATTGCTGACAGTAGAAACAAACTTAAAGGAAACCAGAGACAGATAAAAAAAAAATGTATACATACCTGGGGCGTTCTCCAGCCCACTGCAGCCTAATCGGTCCCTCGCTGTCCTTCTCCTCCACCTGGATCATCCACTAGATGCCCTGTTATCTCCGTGAATTGTGGCGTACTGCACATGTCGACCTGGCCGTGTGAGCGCAATGGGGGAGCATGCAGGGCTGTCCTGCACCTGCATCATCTGGCCCCGACTAGCGGAATTACTGGGCCGCCTAGCAGATACAGATGGCCTGGGAAGACGGCAAGGGGATCGATTAGCCTGAAGGGGGCTGGAGGAAGCCCCAGGTATGTATAATTTTTTTACTTTTATCAACTCTGGTACACTTTAAATTTGGCTGTGAAAAAACTTTATAAACTAGCCTATCAAAGCTTACAGTTGTCAATCAAATAGCCGTGAGACGGTTAATAAATTAGCAACAAGAGGCTTTGATTTAAAAGGTGAAATTTAGTGTCCTCCCTGAAACAGTGGAGATTCCTTCAGGAAGCATGCCCTTCAGGAAACAATCATGCCTCCATCCCACCTCCAATTTGCATTGACAGCACTGAGGTTGAAAGTGTCCTGCGTCCACCTCCTAGGCACAACCGTCCATCTCCAACAATCTGAGCTGGAAGACTAACACTGCCTCTACCCAGTGGGAAGCCCAGCAGCAGGGCCAGGCCGAGGTAGAGGCTGAAGAGGCTCCAGCCTCAGGGCGCAGTGTAGGAGGGGGCGCACAATTCATTCAGCTGTAATTCCCAATTGTATTTGAAGCACAAAGAAATAAGAAAAGGGCATACATAGCAGTGACTGCAAGCCAGATAGATTACGGTGTTGGGGAGGTTGGGGGCCCTGGGGCGCCTCTTAGTCTAATAGCAATTAGTGTGTGACGGGTGGGAGGGATGGAGGGGCGCACTTTGCTGTCTTAGCCTTGGGTGCTGAAGGACCTTGTCCCGGCTCTGCCCAGCAGAGACTATTCTTCCCTCGCCAACTGAAGAAGTTCAGGATAGCAAAGGAGCTCCTGTCAAGCTTCTATTGAAACTGTCCTCTGTTCGTCCATTCTGGTCTGGTACGATGGCTCCTTCATCATACCAGACCAGATCAGTGGAGAGGATCATTGAGAAACCCCTCCCCACACTTGATCTTATATAACTCCAGACTGTGCACCATAGAGTTGAAGTCTTCCAACGACCTCTCACAGCCGGCTCCCATCTGGCTGGAGGTTTCGGATTATCTCCACCAGGACATCAAGGCAGAGGAACTCTTTTTCACTTCTGCAGTCAACCTCTTGATCTCTCTCCACACCCTCCCCCTTCCCAACCAAGGTTGCAGCCACTGGCTGTTGTTTATGATGGACTGTCTACTGAACTACTGTTTTTCATGTATCTTGTTAACACCGCTGTATATTATTTATGTTTTTACTATGTTTTTATTCATATTTCTATTCTAAACCATGTACGTGCCAAATCCAATTCCAGGCACAAGCCAGTCATGCTTGGCAAATAAAACATTTTCAGATTCTGATTCTGATTTGCATGTGATTACTACATGTACTGTTACACTGAGCACTCTGCAGTAGCAATAGCCTCATCACCATATTGTGTTTATTTTGCTTGTGGCTGCTTCGTGTAAATGGCTTGTTGGTCTCCTCTCTGGTCACAGATCTGCTGTGGTACTCCCACTTTGTTCTTCTGGGTAATGTGCAAAATGTCATCACTTTCTACTGTATTGAGGTGGGGTTTTCCCACTCTGAGAAGGAACTCTTATCTGACAGAATCAACAGTAAAAACAGGCTATAGAAGAGGAAGTAGCAGTGGCGTAGCAATAGGGCATGCAGAGGTTGTACTGCACCAGGGCTTCAGGATCTGAGGGGCAAGGCCGCCATCAGAAATTTTGGGGCCCCTCACACATTATTAGGCCTGGGCCCCCCCTCCCTGGGCCCACCCACTGGTTGCTGTGCCCACCCACCAGCCACCCCACCCCCGTGTCCATGCGCGAAGTGCACTGCAGAAAAAAATGTGCATGGCTCCAACACTGAAGAAAGCAGCATGCACAGAGGGATATGACAAAAAGTGGGAATGGCCATGGTGTGTTGTGGGTGGAGCCAAATACTAGCAAAATACAGGTAGTCCCCGGTTAACAAATGAGATAGGGTCTTGTAGGTCCGTTCTTATCCTTTATACATTATCTTTTGTCCCCTCTTTTCTTCCTGTGCCTTTCTTGTCCCTCTCTGTCTCACCTCAGTTTGTGCCTCTTTTGTGTCCCTCTGTGTGACCTCATGTTCCCGTCTCATCTCTTTTTGTCTGCCTCGGTTCCCCCTGTGCCTCTTTTATCCCCCTGTGTTGCCTCTTGTCCTCTTCTGTCTCAGTTCGTCCCCCTGCCCCATCCAGTTATAGGTGCCCCCAGTATAGCTTTCCAGGCATAGGTACCTCCAGTATAGGTAGCCAGGTATAGGTTCCCCCAGTATAAGTAGCCAGCTATAGGTGGTGCCCCAGTATAGGTACCCTGATGTAGATGCCCCCAGTATACGTAGCCTGGTATAGCTGGTGCCCAGTATAGGCCAGCAAGATACAGGTGCCCCAGTATAGGTATTCAACTATAGGTGGTGCCCCGGTATAGGTAGCCTGGTATAGTTGCCCCAGTATAGGTAGCCTGTTATAGATGGTGCCCCAGTATAGGCCAGCAAGATACAGGTGCCCCAGTATAGGTATACAACTGTAGGTGGTGCCCCGGTATAGGTAGCCTGGTATAGTTGCCCCAGTATAGGTAGCCTGGTATGGGTGATGCACCAGTATAGGTTAACCAGGTACAGGTGCCCCCAGTATAGGTAGCAAGCTATAGGCGCACAAGTATAAGTAGCCAAGTATAGGTGGTGCCTCAGTATAGGTATCCAGGTACAGGTGGTGCCCTCAGTAAAGGTAGCCAAGTATAGGTGGTGCCCCAGTATAGAAAGTCTGCTGCAGCGGGTTCACTCATCTGCTCCCCACGTTCAAGGGCTGATGTCACTCATCTTTCAGTGCTGGAATGTGGTGTGCTGCTTAGTGAGCCACAGGCCCGCAGCCAGCTCATGCAGCCCTTCCAGCACTTTGGGAGGGTGGGGTGTAGGGCCCCCAGAAGCCCTGGGCCCCTCACTGCAGTGCCAGGTGTCCCCCCCTGATGGCTGCCCTGCTGAGGGGCCACATGAAGACCTCCTCCAGACATTGTATTAGCTCTTTCTTGGTGCTGTAGTAATAATGATCAGCTATAGGTGTTTTTTCAATAGTGGTAATCATTAACAAACCATTCACTTTCCTCTGTTTAAACTTCTCACAGAGTGGCTCAGTGGCTGTCCTTAGATAGCAGGCTTTCATTATTTTTCCTAAACTATTATATCTATACAGCAGTGATGAGCACAAGTTTTGCATAGTCATAATTTTCCATCGTAATTCGCAATTACAATGCAAAACCGTAATGCAATTTCGGGAAAAATCATAATGAATTTTGTATATGAATGTAATCAGGAACCATAATTTTGCGTAATTTTTGCATAATTTCATGCCGACTTTAGTGGTCAGCAGCAAAGCCCCCATACATGCTGTTACCAACTTATCAGTCACCAAAATTGGCATGTATGTTAATGGGAAGAGTGGAAACAAGTAAAAAAAATGTTTTTTAAAACTGATGTTTTCTGAGTTTAGAAACCATTTTATCTTTGCATTTTCAAAATCAATAATCTCAAAAACTATAAAGGCCCCGATTCATCAAGACTTATCGAATTGGTTAACGACAGTTCGGTAAAATACCGAATTCGTTAAGTTGATTTCAGGATTCATCAAATTTATCTACAGCTGTTAGCGAGCATTCGGTAATAATTCGGTAATCATTCGTTAGTGATGCGTTAAAACAGAAGAAAGTGCAATTCATGAAAATGAAAGTGGGCGTGGTTTAGCGTTAAATTTAGGATTAGTTATCTCTGTCACTGCTCTGTCGTTATTCCTGTCAGATCATTGCACACAGAGAAGATGGAGCCATTTGAAGTGGTTATGTATCAGCTGAGAGTGATTCAAAGGCACAGAAGGGCTAGAATAAGGCCTAGAACCATATCAATTTGCAAGAGAATAGATTTATTTGCTATACCAGGACATCGGCATTTCTCTTGAATCATCTTGTAAGAGAACACAGGCAGTGCCAGGGTTAACTAATTTGCTAGCGGCACTATATTTTTTTTAGAAAAGGCTCCTATCAAGCCACAGCTAGCGAAATTGTGGGATTGTCCCAAACCACTTCCAGAATCCTGGTCCATGTGTTAAGCCCTATTCGGAATGTTGCTATGTGGTGTTCAATGGACAGCCTTTTACCCACAATTCCATGGGAATCTTATGGCCTTGTGTTAAATTACCGCTGTAAAATTGAAATATCGACACGTTACCGAATGGTTACCGAATTGTTATCGAATTCACACCGAATGCAGAAAAACCTTAATGAATACAACTAGAAATCGATAAACTTCCAATTCGGTAATTTAACAAACTGGAAAAAATTATCTCAAAGACAATGATGAATCGAGGCCATAGTCTTTTGAAAAAATTTTTATTTTTTTACTTCTTCACACTTTTTCTCTTAACATACATAGCAATTTGACAACAGCATGATTGCTATTAACCTCTAAACCTCTAAAGACGCGAAAGTCGTCACAAAATTACTTGAAATTTTACGTAATTACGCAAAATTACAAATGGATTACACTAAATCAATTGAATGCCCAAATCATGAAGATGTATGTCCGTAACTGTGAAAAATTACACACATTTTCATGTAATTGTAATTAGCAGATCACGATCTTCACTAATATACAGTGCTATGGATTTGACTTTAAAAAAATGCTATGGAGGCCCAGTGTAAAATTTGCACTGAGAAAACAATTCCTATGTAGTGGCATAACTACAAATCATGGGGTCAACCAGCAAAACTTTGATTGGACCACCGAATGTCCACAACCCTGGTGACCTTCACAACCTGGAGGCCCATCTTTCAGGCTACTTGCACACCAAGACGTTGCGTTAGGTGCTACGTTAAGGTCGCATAACGTGCACCTAACACAACGTATGGTGCTGCAAGAGCCGACGGTAGAGTGAGCCGCGTTAGGCAGCTCGATTCCTATAATGTCTCCTAGAGTGGCGCTGATTGGCCAGCGGGTCCACGTGATGCGGAGCGAGACACTCCGCATCACGTGGTCCCGCCGGCCAATCAGCGCCCGCCAGTGCAGTGAATATTAAGTAGCCATGTGCGCGGCTACTGTAGCTGGCTCTCCCCGCCTCCTCTCCGCCCCCCACTGCGCATGTGCAAACAGTCTAACGCGGCTATAGCCGCTCCAACGCCGTAGCATGCTGCACTTTGCGGAGAACGTGCAGCGTTACATGTAACGCAACGTGGGCTGTGTGAACAGCCCACTTGTGTTACATTGCTGTGCGTTGGGGGAGCGTTACAGCCTGTAACGTCTTGGTGTGTAAGCAGCCTTAAGGGTCATACAACAAGTGTGGCCATCACGATCTCCACACCCATAACAAGTGTAGCCACATAAACACCTAATCTGAAGGATGTAGTCAGTGGACAGCTTGTATAACAGCTGTCCAACCAAAATAATTTAACACACAGCCATTAATATCTAAACTACTGGCAACAAAAGTGTCCTCCACTATGCAATATTCTGATAACATGAGTCCTCATGAAGAAAAAATTGCAGTATTCTTCCACCAAGTAACACCACAGCGGATTCAAGGTCCACATCCGAGAAGGCAACCTTCAGAGTCTATTTTGAAGCAAGACACCACCACCTCACCCTCCGAAGTGGGCACTCACCTTTTATATCTTACCTTCTGCTAGATGGGACCACAGCGCACTGGGATTATATAGCCCCCCCCCCCCTTCCGCCTCTCGGGACTCTCCTGGACCGCTTCCTCTTGCACAGTTCTCATGTATAATGTACCAGTACACCTTAGATAAAAAAGGATTCAGGCCACCATAGCATGTCCTCCATTTGTCCTCCTCACCCCCAATGTTGCCAGGCATGGAACCCGCTCCCAGCCATGCTCGAGCTGCTCCATGCTACTGTGCAGGCGTGGCAATACTCGCATGGGCACAGAACGTCCACACTCACGCTCACCTATGAAGAGTGAATTCCAGAAGGTCCCAGGCAGTGGCAGTAGGGGTGAGGAAGACACAGGGATCCAGAGGATCCAGAGGTTTTCCTTTACCTAGGAAAGTATTTATTTTTCCTTGCAGATTTCACCTCTGGTTTATTTTAAATGCATAAAGAGTTTACAATAAACTGCCGCAGCAGGCACAGTATGTTTGCAATGCCACCGCAGACGGTTACACACCTCAGGAACATCCGAACACATATTCATGTTAATGGTATTTCAGAAATGGCTTACTACATTTTTAGGTTTTAGTAGTTCCTTAACAGGAAACTTTTTGACCTTTGTGCTGAATCAATGTGTCCATCGCATCCTCCCCGATTGCTGCAGATAACACAGTGGAAAGATTGCGTAACACTTCACACTTCCCCTTTCGCTTACCCACAAGGCCTCGCAGAGGAAGCTTCGTAGGTGCTTTATTTTTGGAGCGAGATCTCAGAGACACAAATATGCTGTCACCATGAAAACGTCTTCGATGGGTTACACAAAGTTCCTGTTAATGAAAACAAAGACACGTCCGCACCAACAGCACCCTGTAGTAAGCCATTACAGTATATATGGCATGAGGCAGCACCCAAGTAGTAATGGTCAAAGAGCAGCAGCACTCAGGAGTCAGGACCCTTTTACACTTGCCTTGCAAGTGAGCATTCCGTTACCCAGTTTTACCACAGCGACAATACAAGGCAATGGGGCCTAGCACACTTACAAACAAACAAACTAACACAGAACTAACACAGTCCTGGCAGACCCAAAGCACCAAAACTGCAATCACTAGGGCGCGCTCTATAGGGAGTCTTGCCCAAGGTCTTCTACTGAATAGATGCTGGCTTACACTTACTGTGTTGCGTTGCAGTGGAAGTGCTTTTAAATATGTTGGCGGTCCAGGAATCCAAGTGACGTACTTCCTGTCCAGCAGGGAGTACATCAGGCTGTAAGGGCGTGGCAAGGGGTGTGCCGGGGGCGGACCATTGCACACTGGAGCACTCTACCGCAGGGTCATATGAATGATGATTTGTGTGTTGCGGTGTGATGCGATGGGGGCAGAGCATTACACTGCAGACACACTGGCCAGGTGTAAAACCGGCCTCAAAGTATATTATAATCAATTAGCGTAATGTAATTCATAAATAGAGCTTACATAAATAAATTCACAAATAGGACAGTATGTTAGTAAATTCCAAAGTCTGCTATATTTATCCCTACATTACAAATTGTGCACCATTGTTTATTGTTACATCACTATTTAGTGTACCACTGTTTATTGCTGTAATGCCCCTGTGTAACATTGTTTATTGTTGTAATGTCTCCCCTATCTATTGTACAGCGCTACGTAAGCGCTTTATAAATTCTGTTTATTAATAACAGAGTATCCAAAGGATTTCACTGGAACAAGAAAGCCCAGGTTATAACCAAAATATAATTGGTAACAATGCAGCAAAAAGTTATTGGTATGAATGTAAGAAAGGCTACCTCACCTCTCAAATGCTCCGTGGAGGTGCGATACATGTGAGGTCGGTCTGCCGGCGTGGCTGAGAGGGCAAAGTGCATTTGAGAGGTGAGATAGCCTTTCTTACATTCATACCAATAACTTTTTGCTGCATTGTTACCAACTATATTTTGACAGTGTTATTCAATATGGGGATAGTTCATGTGTGCAGTTTGGCCTAGTGTTTTGGCACCCCACTGACTTTTTGGCTTTCCTCTACTGCTCTTTGTATTTACTTATTGACTGTGTATTATCCTGTATACTATCACTCAGTATCGCTGGCAGTTCATTTGTTTTTATAATTTGGAATACGTCCTTAATAAAATTTATTGTATTTTTATTATGCACATTGTGCGCTTGTTCGGTTTTTGAGACCATGGATTTCTTTATTACTGTGTAATCACGGTTTAGTGAATCAAGCCCAAAGTGTGAATAAATCATGCAAACAAATATATCATAATATTGTTGCACAAACCAAAACCGAATTAAGGACGACCAAGTAGATAAAAGTGCAACGTGATAAAGAAGGGACGCTGAAAGGGAATCCGGCAACCAGTGAGTATGTGACTGCGGAATGTGCTGATATGAAGAGCTGTAGCCATGAATAGGGATGGTCAATGAGATGCAAATAATTTGCAGCATTATGCACAGGGGCGTAGCAATAGGGGGTGCAGAGGTTGCGACCGCATCGGGGCCCTCCCTCAACTACAGTATTATAGCTCTCTATTGGTCCTGCGCTCATAATAATCACTTCTGTAGATTCTTTGAATAGTGGTAATCATTAACAAACTGGTCCCCATCCCCTTCTTGCACCTCTGACACTGTAGTTGCCATTGGCAGGTTTTGGTGCGCCAAATCAATTGTTATGTATAGAGTACTTAGGGGGGCCCATGTAAAACTTGCATTTGGGCCCACAGCTCCTTAGCTACGCCACTGATTATGCAATTGTATGCAGCTTGAAAATGAACCAATCCAATCCTACTGAGGTAAAATTTGATCCATTTTCAAGCTGCATACATTTGCATATGAAATTTGCATAATCCTGCATCAACTCAAAATTATTTTCATCTCATTGACAGCCATTAAGCATCCTTGAAGTGTGTTCCGGGCTCCTAAAAAAGCAGCATAACTTGCTGCAATACATATAAGGCCACCTGGTGATTCAGTTGCCCCTTCACTGCATGAGATATCATTATTTGCACCAAAAAAAGTACATATTTACTTTTGTCATTAGCTTGACATTTCTCCAGTATGCATAAAACAACAATACTGCATTTCTCGACAGTTTACATGTAGCATCCGGTGAGTGTAAACCACTTCTGGTTATGATTAGCACCACACAAAATAAACTTTGTTTAGAGCAGAAAGTATGTAACGGAGCAGTTTGGTTTTGAAAACCATAAAGATCACCACTTTTAATCAACAAGTTGTGCTTCCAAACACAACAGTTACAGTAACTGCTACAAACGTGTAACGTTTGCGGAATCGTTTTCGTGGTCAGCGCACGAGATGCGCACTGACACAACGAAAACCTTCCACAAGCGTATAATTAAGTGAACCCAGGCTAGGTGCGATGCACCAGCAGAGGGCAATTCCCACCGGCAGATGGCGCTGTGGAGTGCAGACGAGCACAGCCTCTGCACAGCCACAAATGCCAGATGGGAATTGTACAGATCTAAGACAGAGCGGGGCTGAACAGCCCTTAAAGAGAAGAGCACAGAGATAGGCTAAATGTGTGTTTCCCAAACTAGTCGCCACCCAGCGACGGCGAACACACATTCGCAGAAACAATGTATGAACGCGAGAGAGGCGATCGCCAGAAGTGACACAAGACTGATCAGAACAGAACTCGAGAATCGCAAAGGCACAGCAAACGACAACGAGAAAATAACGAAAATAACAAACGCTAGCTAAACGCGAACACCGCATTAATTCACAACAGCGAACGCGTTTACAGTGCGATCTCCGCACGTTAAGTGCAACAGAGACAAGCACGCCTAACTAACCACCGACAGACAAACAGATAGCAAGCTAACTGCACTAGGGAAGCTGCCTAGTGCAGTCCCAAGAATTACTCTAAGATAACTTTAACAAGCTATAGCAGGACTGACACTCTAGGAGTGTTTCAACAAACCATGAAGGGATGACCAGCAAAGGACTCTGGGAAACATAGCTTCTTATACTGCCAGCCTACAAAGGAGACAGCTAGATGATTTGCATAACCAATGTATGCAAATTCCTCAGCAGCAGAGCAGATCAGCACCGCAATGGTAGCCCCCAAGGGGACCCTCCAGCTCCACCCACTAAGAAGTCCAATGCCGGATCGAGCGGGCAGGCTGGGAGGAATCTGACAGGCGGGCGGAGCTCATCCGGCGGTGCACAACAGGCTTCTTCATCCCGAGCACCACCGGCTTCCACGTTAGGACCCCACACGGCGCTTGGTTCCCGCTCTTCACAGCGGACCAAGAAAGCCCTGCAGAAGGACTACTCTGGAACGGGCGCCGCCTCTCCTCAGGCAGACAGACGGCAACCCCGGATCTGGACCGACAGCTGACTGGGACGTCCTTCCGGCGCAGACAGGTGAGGCCAATGCTATTACTACCCTTAATAGTTTGTTTGCTGGGTCTATTGGGTCTGTTGAGGGGAGGCAAGTGGGGATTGTCAGCCATGTCTGTGCAGGTACCTTCAGCATTAGAAGTCCTATTGGCAGGTTTGAGCGCTCTGTCGACGGGTATATCGGGGTCTCCGGTGGGGGCCTGGGCTCCCACATCTCAGTTGTCAATGGGGTCTGTATCGTCCCCAATTCCCCCGGCCACAGTTCCCTCCCCGAGTTTGGTGCTTTCCTCAGCTAGCACAGCGCAAAGCAAGCCTGGTCATACACCGGGGGTGGCTCCCATGCAGGTGGACGCAGCGCATGCATCGGGTTTGTGGGGCAAGGGGTCCTCGGGGGCAGGGGGCCCGGAGTTTGTTCGGTTAGCGGATGCTGCCCATAGTAAAATGTATGTGTGCTTTGTGGGTCTTTTGGGGTCACATTTGAAACAGGAAGTGAAGGAACGTATATGGAGGGGGGAATATACTCGTTACCCTTGGAGAATTTTAATTTGAACAAGGGGAAGCCAGACGAAAAGAAAAGGGAGGAGGAACGGCGGTATAGGTTAATTCCATGCACGTTCTAAAATTGGTTTCAGACTTTCAACATTTTGGCGAGTGTCGTTGAAGAAAAACAACCGGAGCACTGCTCAGCATCGTTCAGTTATATGGATTCAATCGGGGAGGCGTATCGGTCGTATGGTGGTAATATGTGGCTCAGATACAATGAGCAGTTTCGGCAGAGTAAGGCGGTTCGACCGGCAGTGCGTTGGGATCATAAGGACATTAATCTGTGGATGCGATTAATGATTCCTTCGAGAGGGGTGCAGTCCTTTCTTGGGCAGTCCAGCAGTTCCGCATCAACAGGGTTGTCAGTCAGCAGCAAAGGTAAGGGTCTCTGCTGGCAATTCAATGATGAGTCCTGCCGTTTTGGACAATCGTGCCGTTTTAAGCACGAGTGCTCCACCTGTGGAGGTTCACATGCAGCGTCTAAATGTTTCCAGCAGAGAAAAGGTAAGTCCACAGATTTTGCTAGTAAGAGGGACGACTCCGGTGAGAGTGGAAGAGATGGAACCGTTCTTAAGTAAGTATCCGCAAGCGGCTGTAGCTGAATTTTTGCGGGAAGGTTTTAGGGAGGGTTTTGTTATGCCTAGCTGTTGTTCTTCACTGTCGGTCGGCCCATTTAAGAATCTAAAGTCTGCTAATCATTTGTCCTTTCCGCGAGGTTCATCGGTTAACGATGGCTTAGCGGAAGTGGATACATTGGTAAATTACACCTCTTTCGACGTGGCCTTAAAATGGGTGAGGCGGTTGGGGACAGGCTCTTGGTTAGCTAAGACCAACATCGAGTCGGCCTTCAGGTTGCTTCCAGTCCATCCTTCCAGTTTTCATCTGTTGGGGTGTTTCTGGCAAGGGGAGTATTTCATAGACAGATGTCTGCCTATGGGGTGCTCCATCTCATGTTCTTACTTCGAAAAGTGTAGTGGTTTTCTGGAATGGGTGGTGAAAGAGGTATCGGGGGTGCAATCCATTATTCACTACCTTGATGTCTTTTTGTTTATGGGTTATGCTGAGTCACACGATTGCGTTTACGCCCTTGCCACAATGAGACATGTATGCAGGAGTTTTGAGGTGCCATTGGCAGAGGATAAGGCAGAGGGTCCAGTGACATCCTTGAAGTTTCTTGGCATTACTATTGACACCTTGGAATGCCGGTTGCCTCAAGACAAGGTGGACGATCTGAAAATCACAATTTCAATGGCTGTTAGGTGTAAAAAGCTTACTTTGAGGGAGTTGCAATCCTTGCTTGGTAAGTTAAACTTTGCCTGCATGATCATGCCCATGGGGCATGTATTCTGAAGGCGGTTGTCAAGGGCAACAGCAGGCACACAGGCCCCACATCACCGCATTCGGCTGACTGCGGACCTCCGAGTGGACTTTCATGTGTGGCTGGTCTTCTTGGAGGAGTTCAACGGGAGATCCCTTTGGAGTAAAAGAACGGTGAGTAGTTAGTTATTCACAGACGCTTCAGGATCTCACAGGTTTGGAGCTTTTCTGGCAGGCAAGTGGTGCGCTTCTCCCTGGGATGCATCGTGGATGTCAGCAGGTTTTACTTCCAATCTTGTTCTATTAGAACTATTGCCAATAGTGGTGGCATTTCAGTGGGCCAGATTCCGAGCGGCGGCTCCATCGGCAGACGAGAGTGGGGCATCTTGCCCAGAGATGGTGTGGAGGATTCCTTTCGGGCAGTCTCATCTGATCAAGCAATCTCTATCGGCACCTTCATGGGCAACGTACACGGCCATCTGGAGCACGTGGGACGCTTTGTTGGTGCAAGTGGGCGGCTGTCGTTCTCACGACGATAGGCTTGCTTTGCTTTTATACTTTATGGGAAAGTGTTTTTCGGACGGTACATCAGGGTCGGCTATGGCCAAAAAGCTGTCAGCATTAGCCTTCTGGTTTAAAGTTAGGGGTTTTCAGGATGCCACGAGAGACTTCAGGGTTCGTCAGGCCTTGAAAGGTTTTAGGGTGGGGGCAGTACATAGGGATTCGAGGCACCCGGTCTCTTTTGAGCTGTTAGGGAGGCTGGTCCAAACATTGAACGGTATCTGTTCCTCTGCCTATGATGTAAGTTTATTTAAGACGGATTTTATTTTGGCGTTTTTTGGAGCTTTTAGGATAGGCAAACTGGTTAGTCATAGCAAGTCTAGGGTGGGAGGCATCCTCGCGAAGGACGTTATGAGGTGCAATGACTCTGTGGTCATTCGTTTAAGGTATTCTAAGACCGATCAGGCTAGGAAGGGCAGGTGTATCTCCCTATTCTCAGTCGGGGGCACACTTTTCCCCATGCAGCTTGGATTTGGTCAGACACAAACCCAACTATGAATCAGACGGCAGAAGGTGTACATACAGTGGCTTGCAAAAGTATTCGGCCCCCTTGAAGTTTTCTACATTTTGTCACATTACTGCCACAAACATGAATCAATTTTATTGGAACTCCACGTGAAAGACTAATACAAAGTGGTGTACACGTGAGAAGTGGAACGAAAATCATACATGATTCCAAACATTTTTTACAAATCAATAACTGCAAAGTGGGGTGTGCGTAATTATTCAATACTTTGAGTCAATACTTTGTAGAACCATCTTTTGCTGCAATTACAGCTGCCAGTCTTTTAGGGTAAGTCTCTACCAGCTTTGCACATCTAGAGACTGAAATCGTTGCCCATTCTTCTTTGCAAAACAGCTCCAGCTCAGTCAGATTAAATGGACCGCGTTTGTGAACAGCAGTTTTCAGATCTTGTCACAGATTCTCAATTGGATTTAGATCTGGGCTTTGACTGGGCCATTCTAACACATGGATATGTTTTGTTTTAAACCATTCCATTGTTGCCCTGGCTTTATGTTTAGGGTCGTTGTCCTGCTGGAAGGTGAACCTCCGCCCCAGTCTCAAGTCTTTTGCAGACTCCAAGAGGTTTTCTTCCAAGATTGCCCTGTATTTGGCTCCATACATATTCCCATGAACTCTGACCAGCTTCCCTGTCCCTGCTGAAGAGAAGCACCCCCAGAGCATGATGCTGCCACCACCATATTTGACAGTGGGGATGGTGGGTTCTGAGTGATGTGCAGGGTTAGTTTACCGCCACACATAGCGTTTTGCATTTTGGCCAAAAAGTTCCATTTTGGTCTCATCTGACCAGAGCACCTTTTTCCACATGTTTGCTGTGTCCAAACTGCAATGGCTTGTGGCACACTGCAAACAGGATTTCCTATGTTTTCTGTTCACAATTGCTTTCTTCTTGCCACTCTTCCATAAAAGGCCAACTTTGTGCAGTGCATGACTAATAGTTGTCCTATGGACAGATTCTCCCACCTGAGCTGTAGATCTCTGCAGCTCGTCCAGAGTCACCATGGGCCTCTTGACTGCATTTCTGATCAGCGCTCTCCTTGTTTGGCCTGTGAGTTTAGGTGGATGGCCTTGTCTTGGTAGGTTTACAGTTGTGCCATACGCCTTCTATTTCTGAATGATCGCTTGAACAGTGCTCCGTGGGATGTTCAAGGCTTTGGAAATCTTTTTGTAGCCTAAGCCTGCTTTAAATTTCTCAATAACTTTATCTCTGACCTGTCTGGTGTGTTCTTTGGACTTCATGGTGTTGTTGCTCCCAATATTCTCTTAGACAACCTCTGAGGCCCTCACAGAGCAGCTGTATTTGTACTGACATTAGATTACACACATGTGCATTCTATTTAGTCATTAGCACTCATCAGGCAATGTCTATGGGCAACTGACTGCACTCAGACCAAAGGGGGCTGAATAATTACGCACACACCACTTTGCAGTTATTGATTTGTAAAAAATGTTTGGAATCATGTATGATTTTCGTTCCACTTCTCATGTGTACAGCACTTTGTGTTGGTCTTTCATGTGGAATTCCAATAAAATTGATTCATGTTTGTGGCAGTAATGTGACAAAATGTGGAAAACTTCAAGGGTGCCGAATACTTTTGCAAGCCACTGTAGGTTAGTGTTAGGACCCACTGGAGGGTTACCCACTTTGATGACCCCCCCCAATGTTCACACCTCTTCCTCTGTCCCCTTGGTGCTCTTCACGGTTTGTGGCCCATCTCACAAGGATCATAAAACAAGTGTGGCCATCAGGACCTTCACACCCATAACAGGTGGAGCCACAGAACACCTGATGTAAAGTATAGTCCCCTGTATCAGAGGAAAGGAAGGTTAGTAGTTGGGACCCCCCACAGCTCTGGGCCCCCCTGCTATCGCAGGTGCTGCTCCCCTCTAGTTACGCCCCTGGTAGTAAGGTTAAAGAAGGGCTTAACATAGGCTGGGTTTAGGCATCAGGGACTGAGTAGTTAATGGGGTTGTTTAGGATTAGTCAATGAAAAGTACTTTTGCTGCAAATTAATAATAACAGAGTATCAGTAATCACATTATTTGGAATTTGTGCTGGATCCTTATCTACCCTCTCCAGTGGCAATGATTACCCCAGTATGACGAAAATCAAAAACACAACACAAATCCCTGTTCAAGATATATTTAATTTTAAAATAAAAGTAATATCCACCCATGTTAAAGCGGACCTGAACTCAGAACTTCCTCTCTGCTCTAAAAGATAAGCAATAGCATAATAACCTTTAAAGAAAAACATTTCTTTGTTACAGCAGATACAAATCCTGCAATGAATCTACAGCATGTCTACTTCCTGCTTTCACGGAAGCAGACATAGGGTTTAAATCCTGTGTTTACAAATTAGCTGCTCTGCTGAGGCAGTCAGTTGACACAGCGGAGGAATGAAATTACTTAGTCACAGATGAAGGGGAATAAGACAGGCTAAACTCTTTAAATACATACAGGGTGGATTTCTCTCTGTTTTCCTTCTGTCCTGTGCAAGAGTTCAGGTCCACTTTAAACAGTGAGAAAAAGTGTTAAAAAGAAATCTGAGAAAGTGCCCCACCTTGCCAGGGTTCATGTAAGATGTAATGGCCGGAGTCTTCTCACTAGAGGTGTAGAAAGGAGGAGTGGGAAATTGCAAACAAGCTTCACATTGGCACCCACAGCACTGAAGTGTGAATGTCGCACAGACTGTTACAGACCATCTGAGAGAGAGTGCTGTGTCAATAACATGTCAGGGTCAGACTGGTGATTCTGAGGAAGGGAGAATGTTTTGTTTATTTTAATTGAGCATAAGCATGAAGGAATAATGGCCCAAACACACAGGGCACAACTGTCGCCGCAAACACGTGGCACACGCATGTTGCAGCGACAGGTCCCCCGTGTGTATGACGCGCGCCCCGAACTGTCCCTGGGAAGTGAAGTTGCCGTGCGATTGAAAAGTTCAATCGCCGGCAACTTCTGTCTCCGCAACGGTCGCTAGTCCGCCACGCGTACTGCGTGTGTATGCGGACTAGCAACGGGAGACAAACGCAGGTGAATGGAGCATCCGGCTGGGGGATGCTCCCTTCACAGACAGCTTCCACCGCGTCTCTGCCTTTCTGGCGAGACGTGTGGATAGCGGTTGCCGCCAGGGAGCTGTCGCTCCCTGGTCTCTCCCTGGTCTCTTGTCTGCTGGCAACATGAGGAGATAGACTGGCCCAAAAACTGCTGGTTCTGTCAGAGTTTAACTGCCTAGTTTTTTGCAATAGTGGTTCTTTAAACGATCGCATTATCAATCATATGACCTGGGGGGACTATAACTATGCCTAACACTAACCTCTAACCCCATCACCTAACACTGACCCTCCTATAACTATGCCTAACACTAACCTCTAACCCTATCACCTAACACTGACCCTCCTATATCTATGCCTATCACTAACCTCTAACCCCATCACCAAACACTGACCTTCCTAAAACTATGCCTAACACTAACCTCTAACCCTATCATCTAACGCTGACCCTCCTATGACTAGGCCTAACACTAATCTCTAACGCCATCACATAACACTGACCCTCCTGTAACTATGCCTAAGACTAATCTATAACCATATCACCCAACACTGACCCTCTTATAACTATGCCTAACACTAACCTCTAACCCCATCACCTAACACTGACCCTCCTATAACTAGGCCTAACGCTAACCTCTAACCCTCTCACCTTGCATTGACCCTTCTATAACTAGGCCTAACACCAACCTCTAACCCCATCACCTAACACTGACCCTTCTAAAACTATGCCTAACACTAACCTCTAACCCCATCACCTAACACTGACCCTCCTATAACTAGGCCTAACGCTAACCTCTAACCCTCTCACCTTGCATTGACCCTTCTATAACTAGGCCTAACACCAACCTCTAACCCCATCACCTAACACTGACCCTTCTAAAACTATGCCTAACACTAACCTCCTATAACTAGGCCTAACACTAACCTCTAACCCTATCACCTAACACTGACCCTCCTATAACTATGCCTAACACTAACCTCTAACTCCATCACCGAACACTGGCCCTCCTATAACTATGCCTAACACTAACCTCTAACCCCATCACCTAACACTGACTCTTCTAAAACTATGCCTAACACTAACCTTTAACCCTATCACCTAACACGGACCCTCCTATAACTAGGCCTAACACTAACCTCTAACCCTATCACCTAACACTGACCAAGTGCCAGGTGCCACGTGCTAAGTGGCAAGTGCCACTTGGCAAGTGCCACGTCCGGCATGCTCCTGGCAGACGTTACACCTGCTGCTGCATTGCCCTGCTCCTGCTGCCTGTGCTGCTCCCACCGCCAGGGTGCCACAGGCCACTGCTGCTATGCTGCTACCACCTATATTTAACCCAAAACACAATTGCTGCGTAATTTTCTGGAGGTGTCTGTCATGTCCCAGATGTGCGGTTGGACTTTGGACACAATGTGGGCTGCATGACTGCTGTCTGGAACCTAGTCCTGATGTTAATTGACAGCCATTTTTTTTTTGGGTGGGGGGGAATTTTAAGTCCCCACATCATCAATTTGTGTTTCCCTATAAAAAAAAAACATGATGCTACATGCCTCAGGTACCCTAAAAAAACTTTTTAAAAGCAATTTAAAGCCCACTTCCGGTTATCTAACCGGATATCCGATTCCGGGCACATATCTCGGATACTGGGTTCGGATATCCGATTCTATTCGGATCCCAAAAAGTTTGGATCCGGATATTATTATTATTATTATTATTAATTTATTTATTTATAAAGCGCCAACATATTTCGTGGCGCTGTACAATGTAAGAAAACAAACAAGGGATACATAATGATACAGACAATGAGATACATCAAATATGAACACTGATACAAGATACAGCACTGCTGATTACAATTTGATTTAACATGATGACTAAAGTGTATAAATGTCTAACAGTGTGCAAGCAATTAAATTAATAACAGTCCATGACACAAAAGGATGAGAGCCCTGCCCTTGCGAGCTTACAATCTAAAGGAATGGGGTGGAAACAAGAGGTGGGGATGTATACAGTACATGTACAGGCAGTGCGCAATTAGGTTATTTAGTGGGTGCATGGCCTAAGCTAGAGAATATGCTTGTCGGAAAAGGTGGGTTTTGAGGGAGCGTTTAAAAATTTCAAAGGTGGGAGAGTGGCGAATGTGTTGTGGAAGGGCATTCCAGAGGAGGGGTGAGGCACGTGAGAAGTCTTGTACACGTGAATGTGAGGAGGTAATTGTAGAAGAGGATAGAAGAAGCTCGTGTGCAGATCTGAGATTGCGGTTGGGTTGGTATCTGGAGACTAGTGAGGAGATGTACAGGGGAGAGAGATTGTGGAGAGCTTTGTAGGTTAGGGTAAGAGTTTGAACTGAATCCTCTCATTAATTGGTAGCCAGTGAAGAGCTTGACAGAGAGGGTCAGCAGAGGAAGAGCAGGAGGAGAGATTAATGAGTCGAGCAGCAGAGTTCAGTACAGAATTGAACGGTGTTAGTCGGTTAGTTGGAAGTCCACCCAGCAATATATTGCAATAGTCCAATCGAGATATAATAAGAGCATGTACTAACATTTTGGTTGTGTCATGGGAGAGAAAAGGTTGGATACGTGCTATGTTTTTCAGTTGGAAATGGCAGGAGCTGGTTAGGGAGTTAATGTGAGGAGTAAATGAGAGAGAAGAATCAAATATTACCCCCAAGCACCGTGCTTTGGGAACTGATGTTATAGACGTGTTGTTAACATTTATTGTAATATCAGGCAAAGGGGTGGACAGGGATGGTGGAAAGACTATTAGTTCAGTTTTATTCATATTAAGTTTTAAGAAGCGAGAGGACATGAAAGAGGAAATAGCGGCCAGGCAGTCGGGAACCCGTGTGAGGAGGGAGTTAAGGTCTGGGGCCGAGAGGTACAGTTGTGTATCGTCTGCATATAGGTGGTATTGGAAACCTAATGAGCTGATTAAGTTACCAAGACCGTGCATGTAGATGGAGAAGAGGAGGGGACCCAGGACAGAGCCTTGAGGTACCCCTATCCGATATCCGATCGGATCCGGATTCTGTAGGTATCCGGATCCGAATTCAATTCGGATTTTGAAAAGGGGTATCCAAGCAGCACTGCCTTTAACCCTATCACCTAACACTGACCCTCCTATAACTATACCTAACACTAACCTCTAACCCTATCACCTAACACTGACCCTCCTATAACTATGCCTAACACTAACCTCTAACCCCATCACCTAACACTGACCCTCCTATAACTATGCCTAACACTAACCTCTAATGTCATCACCTAACACTGATCCTCCTATAACTATGCCTAACATTAACCTCTAATGCCATCCCCTAACACTGACCCTCCTATAATAACTATGCCTAACACTAACCTCAAGGGCAACCGATAGTGTTCCGCCACAGTCGATAACAGTATTCGGCTATGTCTACAGCCCATTACATTACCTGGCTATACCTGTGCCTCAGGTGATTCAGAGTTCGGCTATTGATGATGGGCACACAGCGAGCAGTGCGAATCATGAAAAAAGGGCGCAGAAGCCTTTATGGAAAAAAGGGTGCTGGCATAGGCACCTAAAATAAAAGCCGAGATTTGCGGCAAAGAAGGGAAATTTGGACACACACGCTGTCAGGCGAAATTTACCTTCTATGCAGCGAACGTCTGCTTTTATAATAACCGTGATTTGGGGCAAAGAAGTGTCGGAGGTGCGCAATAGAATCGCTCGCGCCCAGGCATACATATATTCTAATTGCGACATTGCATAGCGAATGCCTCCAGGCACCGAAATGTAGCTTCTTTGCCGCAAATTGCAGCGGTTCCTCCAGGCTCCCAAATTTACTTTCTCTGCCACAAATTGTGACTCTGTGGTGGGGTAGTTAAGGTTTAGGCAGCAGGGGGGTTAGAGTTAGGTGCCACCAAGGGAGGTTAGGGTTAAGCGATATCAGGAGGGGTTAGGGTTAGGCAATGGTAGTGGAGGATTCTGTGTGAGAGTAGGGTTAGGTTTAGCCATGATAAGATATCGGTAAAAATTACCTTTTAAGTCTTTCAGGTCAAGGTGCCCCCTCAGCTGCAGCTGCCCAAGACCTGAGCCTTTGTCAACCTTTCCAGAAAACCAGCTCTCCTCTCCCCACAAGCCCTCATCATAGTGACAGCGCACCTCCACATTTCATCCGGCTGTGACGAGATACCCACATCCTCCTCTCTCCTGTACACATGGATCCGTGTATCCAAATGGAGGATGAAAGTGATCTGTAGACCTGGGAGACTTGTCACTATAAGAAAGGAGTTGTCACTTTAGGGGCTAGTGGGAGGTTAAAGTGAACCTCCGGACTAAAATGTACTCAGCAGAACTGAAAAGGCTTGGTGTTTCTTTAACAGTTTCACAGCATCAGAAATTTGTTTTACTTACCAAAACATCATTTTTAGCTGCAATTTTAACTAAGAAAAAAATCCCGGGCTTTTTTCCCCTGATGCTGTGCAAAGCATGATGGGATTTCCTATGTTGTTATTCATGTTGCCTAGCAACTGGGAGAGGTGCTCAGGACACAGGACAGTTGGAACTGTGTCTCATGCTCCCTGTCACCTCCTTTCACCTAAAAAGATGGCTGCCATCATGAAATCAAACATGTGCCTGTTCTTTTAAAACAGGATGGGTAAGAGATTATATTACCTATCTATTTTAATTAACATAACTAATGTAACTTAATGACAGTATGTTTGTTTAGGCTGAAGTTCCTCTTTAGTTTTACTATGCAGGGCAAAGTCACTATGACCTCAATTCACAAAGCAGTTTAGACTGATCTAGCGAATGTTCGGTAAAATACTGCATTCAGTAGTGTACAAGCCGAATTCACGTAGAATCACTGAACATTTTACCAAATGTTTTAGGGGTGTATGCAATAGCCATAGCAGCCATAGCAACTGCTATAGGGCCTTGGAGAGGAGGGGGTCCCTGATGATACTTGATGCAGGGCCGGGCCGAGGCAGAGGCTAGAGAGGCTCCAGCCTCAGGGCGCAGTGGAGGAGGGGGCGCACAATTCATTCAGCGGTCATTCCCAATTGTGTTTGAAGCAGAAAGAAATAAGAAAAGGGGATACATGGCAGTGACTGCAAGCCAGATAACTAGAGATTAAGGTGTTGGGGAGGTTGGGGGCCTTGTGGCACCTATTAGTCTAATAGCAATCAGTGTCTGACGGCTGGGGTGGGAGGGATGGGGGGGCGCACTTTGGTGCCTCCGCCTTGGGTGCTGAAGGACCTTGTCCCGCCTCTGACTTGATGTTGTTATGATCGCTTCTGCAGCGTTTACTGCTGACTGCACTGGTATTGCAAACCAAGCAGTTCTAATGTCATTACATGCATTTGCTTGCATAGTTTGGTTTGCACTTAAACTAGTTGCTGATTCCATCTGCAGTCGCTCTGAAGTTTATGACAGTTTAATATGCTTTTGTGTAAACAAACATTGTCTGCTGCAGTGGAGGGGCGGTCCCTTTCCTGCAGGCTGCATATCATTGTCTGCCTTTTCCTGCTATCAGCCTGTGATTAATTACCATTCACTTGTGTGGGAATCTGCAGGTCTGCTCCCATTGGATGACCTCAGTATAAAGAACTGCTTCCTGCAATGCCTCATGGGCTATCATAGTTTCAGACTCTATCTGTTACTCTGCTCGTGCCCCACCTCGTTCCTGGTCCGTGTGGACTGCGCTGACTCCTGCGAAGGGGTCAGCGAGTCCTCCTAGTTCTGCTCTTGTTCTAGAAGTTGCTACTTGCTTGTCTTGTGTCATATATTGGTTCATCGCCAATATATACGCATACTTGCGCATTTTGTTATTTTCCTTGTATTCGTGTTACGTTAATATATCAGTGTCGCTGATATATACGTACACGAACTGTTTATTTCCTGTGTTCAGTTAGTCAGTTTTCCAGCACGTTTTGGTAGTTTGCGCGTATCGTGAACACCCGTGCTGAGCTAGTTATCCTGTTCCTGGTCCTGTTTGTGGATTGCGTTCATCTCTGCGAAGAGATAACGAATCCTTCTGAATCCTGTTCCTGGTCCTGTTTGTGGATTGCGTTCATCTCTGCGAAGAGATAGCGAATCCTTCTGAGTCCTGTTCCCTGTATTACTTCAGTCTTAGTCAGAGTTCCTGCTTATGTCATATATCGGTTCATTGCCAATATATACATATGTTAGTCAGACGTTACGAATAGTTTCATTGATAGCTGTAATTGTAATACGCTAGGAAAACATACTTATTGTATATTTATCTGTGTTACGTTCATCTATCTCGATCCTGCTATTCCTGTCTCTCCTGTCCTGTCTTTGTGAGGCACGCCATCGCCGCAACGCATTGGCTGCCTCATTCCAGTCTGTCTGGTCTTGGACGCTTGCTGTCGCTAAGTAATCGCTAGCTAGCAAGCGTTCATTCTGTCTACCTGTCCTGATCTCCTCAGTCCTGGTTTATGCGCTCAGCGCTACTTTGCGCTGAGACGTTATTACGAAAGTGTTTGTGGCTGTTCAGATCTGCACCGGCTCTGTGCACCACAATCTCCTATTGGAGTCAGTCCTCTCCTCCACTAAACTGGGGATATCCTGATCCCTTGTGCTGGTGTGTGTACCTCCTTCACGTCAGCTTATGTGTTGTATGCTGACTGTGGAGATTACACCCCCAAGCTTAACATTATGATAGCCCCATTACCAATCCCCATTGTGGGGGGGGGTTCCCAGCAAAAATGACACTGTTTGTTATGGTTCCTGTTCCTTTAAGAAATTTGAGAAGCTCAATTCTGAAACAGAAAATGAGTTTTTTTCTGAATGTGCCAGGTTCCTGGCCAATCCTGAGCTCCAGGCTACTCCTGTTTCAACGTGGGCCCCCCAGCTAGTTTATGTTTTATTTAAAGGGATACTGTAGGGGGGGTCAGGGGAAAATGAGTTGAACTTACCTGGGGCTTCTAACGGTCCCCCGCAGACATCCTGTGTTGGCGCAGCCACTCACCGACGCTCCGGCCCCGCCTCCAGTTCACTTCTGGAATTTCTGACTTTAAAGTCAGAAAACCACTAGGCCTGCGTTGCCGTGTCCTCGATCCTGCTGATGTCATCAAGAGCGTACAGCGCAGGCCCAGTATGGTCTGTGTCTGCGCAGTACACTCCTGGTGACATCAGCGCGAGCGAGGACACGGGCGTGCAGGCGCAGTGGTTTTCTGACTTTAAAGTCAGAAATTCCAGAAGTGAACTGGAGGCGGGGCTGGAGCACAGGTGAGTGGCTGCGCCAACACAGGATGTCTGCGGGGGACCATTAGAAGCCCCGGGTAAGTTCAGCTCATTTTCCCCCGACCCCCCTACAGTATCCCTTTAAGGGAAGATTGTTTCAGTGGGCCTACGATGTCTTGGATCATACCAATTTAAAAGAAAGACCACTGGAATTTCTAGCGTTTGTGATCCATAACTGGCTGCGCAAAACCGATTTGCCTAGCCCTTTTGATAAGCTCCTGGCAGCTTGTCAATCAGCTGCTCCTTCTACTGCCTACAAAAATAATCAGCAAGCAGATAATTGTTCTGATAACTTTTCTTCTGCTAAGGCAGCAGGGTCTAAAGCCAAACGTAAACGCTCCAAAAGAAAAGCGTTACAATCAGCGGAGTCGTTGCCCTTGGCGACTGCGCATCAGATCTGTAACGAGACTCCACCATTAGCAGATAATGAAATTCAGTCACCATTCAGGGGAGTCAAATGGACCTATGAAACTACTAATGAACTTTCATTGCTAGCCAGGGAAAATAAAGGTTCTTGTTTAAATGAATTATCTGAATATGATTATGAAGATATATTACAGAGTATTGAACAGATCAATTTATTCGTGCAGCAAGGGAAATTTGCATACACTACAGTTCAATACTTGCTACAGGTATTGGAGATCCTTAGGAATAAGAAATCGGCCAATCACCTGCTAAATAACCCAATGTATGTTTCTGCCACTAACACATTTGCAAACTATGATCAGCCGGAATGCTCAGCTGTTAAATATGCATGGGATCCTCCATTTGAGAAAGGAGAGATGGAAGCTCTGGTCTATGAATGGAAGAAAGATGCAAGTTCATTTTGTCAGTTTTACAGTGCAAAAAGTGAATTAGTATTGAATGCATGCATTAAGTCTGCTTATAACCTAATAAAAACTGGTGTGTGTGGGTATGACTTTGTGGCTCCATTGATCGATGTGTGGAGAATGATTCTGGACGATTTTTATGCAATTCAATCAGTTGATACCAGGGAAGACACACTGTCAAGTGGAGATTGTTCCACTTCCTCAGTTCCTGAGGACTCGCCTGCTTCAGCACCTTTGGCTGATTCAGCGAGTGATTCTGAGCTCCTTTTGTGTGAAATTGAAGTTCCTGTAATTCCACCCTGTACCATGGATAACTCAGTGTTACTTCCCAGTAAGACAGAAATTACTAATACTTCCTTAATCTTGCCCTGCACAAATTTCTCAGCAGAGGACCCAGAGGTCCTGCTGACTTTCGAGTCCAGCCTAGCCAGTACTCATGACTCTTTGTTTAGTGAAACAGACACCAGAAAAATCTTGCCTGTCTCTGCAAACACTTCTGCAGAAATGACCTGTGTTAATAAAGTTCAACTCCTGTCTGATCCAGCAGATGCCAATAGATGCACTACATCAGTTTCCGAGTCCCAGCAATCCTGTCTAGTAAACTCAGAACCCCAGCATCTGAATTTTCCAATTTTACAAATGAATGGTGATTCAGATGCGCAAACATTGTGTCTTGATCTTCCTGTTTCTACACCTCGCTCTAGTTTCGTGAATAGCTCAGAGCATCTGCTATGTGAACCTGAAATCGCAGAATTATTACCTTGTTCAGAAAATTTTCCAATAAATTTGCCCTGTACCATGAATTGTGCAGTAGATCTCTCCAATGAAACTCAGGTCACAGAATCATTATGCTGTCCAGCAGGTGCTTCCATGGTTTTGCCCTGCAATATGGACTGTTCAGTGATCCTGTCCAGTGAAGCTGTGGTCGCAGAGTCTTATGCTTCACCCAGTACTTTGGATACTTTAAACCCTTTAGCAGAGGAGGCTGAAGCACTGCTTACCTCAGTTGGTGTTGCAGTAATATTCACTTGTCTAGCAGCTGTTTTGGAATTACAGTCTGCTCTAATAAAACTTGATGAATTTCTGCCCAGCGAAGCAGAAGCCATTGAAATATTGTCCTCATCAGCAAGTGTGTTAGATACCTTGCCCTGTACACAGTCTGATTTAACCAATGTTGTTGAGTCCCTCTCCAGTGTCGTAACAGCCGAGGAACTCCAGCCCTGTCCTCTGAATGTTTCAAAAGTCTTGCCCTGTAACATGGATAATTCTGACTCGCTGGAAAAAATAATAGAAATCTCAGAATTTCAGTCCGGGTTAATGAGTGTTTCTGAAACCCAGCCCTGTATCCTGGAAAATTCTGGTTCTCTGGCCGGTGTGGCAGAAGTTCCAGAGCCCCCTTCCTGTCCAGTGAGTTACTCAGTTTTGCCTAGTTCAGTGGGGATTGCTGCAATATTGACTTGTTTTGCAGCCCTTCATGAGCTCCAGTCCAGTGTATTTGATGAGTCTCTGTCTAGTCCAGAAGAAGCTATGGGAACCCTGTCTAGTTCAGTGCATACATCAGAAGATTTGCCCTGTCTTGTAAATGCCCCTGAACATGATTTGTTAATAACCCTGCTGGAATCAGCGACATCTAAGTCTGATCCTGCAGTTTTTAGTGAGAATCCAGTAACTATGAAGTCTAGTCATGATGAATTTTTTTTGCCCAGTTCTGGTTTCGGTCCTGTCTTGACTGACTTTGAGGTTCGCAGTTCCTTGACATGCCCAGAGGTTTCTCTCGTGCCGGTGTGCCCAGATGTGCTTCGTATGCCAGACTGCCCAGATGTGTCTGTGTTAGCGTGCTCACGTGCTTCCCTAGTGGAGACATGTTCTGATGTTGCCGGTTGGCCTGCATGCCCGGAGATGGTTCTGGTCCCTAAAAGCCCTGATCTTGATGTTTGTCCTTGTGACCCTGACTCTGGAGTTGCCCTGGGTTCCATAGGGGTTCTTGATAGTTCTCCATGTGAGCCTAAGGGGCGTTCTGACCTGTGGGGATCTCTTTGGAGCTTCCAAGTGTTCTGGGAGATCTCTGAGGAAACTTGTCCTGGTACCTTGGACTGGTTCAACGGTGGGTTTTGTGTTGGTAGGGACAGTTCCGGTGGGCATTGCAAAGGCTTTGGCGTTTTTGGACAGTCCTTGGAAGGCGGTGGGTATCGCGCAGAGAGTTTCTTGGGGTTGTTTTCTGGAAGTCGTGGTTCTGATGGGTGTCACACTGAGGCTTGTAGTGCTGACGGGCATGGTTCGGTAGGTTCTGGTTCCAATTGGTCTAGTTTTGGTGAGACTGATTCGGGAATTTGGTTTTGTCGGACGGATCCGACCTTCATGAATTTTCAGTCAGATCAGTTTGCTGGATTTCCCACTTCTGATTTTTTGGTTTGGGTGGTTCAGGAGAAATATGTCAGTTTTCATAGGCGTCCAGAGGCCGCGTTTAAGGGAGGGGGTACTGTTATGATCGCTTCTGCAGCGTTTACTGCTGACTGCACTGGTATTGCAAACCAAGCAGTTCTAATGTCATTACATGCATTTGCTTGCATAGTTTGGTTTGCACTTAAACTAGTTGCTGATTCCATCTGCAGTCGCTCTGAAGTTTATGACAGTTTAATATGCTTTTGTGTAAACAAACATTGTCTGCTGCAGTGGAGGGGCGGTCCCTTTCCTGCAGGCTGCATATCATTGTCTGCCTTTTCCTGCTATCAGCCTGTGATTAATTACCATTCACTTGTGTGGGAATCTGCAGGTCTGCTCCCATTGGATGACCTCAGTATAAAGAACTGCTTCCTGCAATGCCTCATGGGCTATCATAGTTTCAGACTCTATCTGTTACTCTGCTCGTGCCCCACCTCGTTCCTGGTCCGTGTGGACTGTGCTGACTCCTGCGAAGGGGTCAGCGAGTCCTCCTAGTTCTGCTCTTGTTCTAGAAGTTGCTACTTGCTTGTCTTGTGTCATATATTGGTTCATCGCCAATATATACGCATACTTGCGCATTTTGTTATTTTCCTTGTATTCGTGTTACGTTAATATATCAGTGTCGCTGATATATACGTACACGAACTGTTTATTTCCTGTGTTCAGTTAGTCAGTTTTCCAGCACGTTTTGGTAGTTTGCGCGTATCGTGAACACCCGTGCTGAGCTAGTTATCCTGTTCCTGGTCCTGTTTGTGGATTGCGTTCATCTCTGCGAAGAGATAACGAATCCTTCTGAATCCTGGTCCTGTTTGTGGATTGCGTTCATCTCTGCGAAGAGATAGCGAATCCTTCTGAGTCCTGTTCCCTGTATTACTTCAGTCTTAGTCAGAGTTCCTGCTTATGTCATATATCGGTTCATTGCCAATATATACATATGTTAGTCAGACGTTACGAATAGTTTCATTGATAGCTGTAATTGTAATACGCTAGGAAAACATACTTATTGTATATTTATCTGTGTTACGTTCATCTATCTCGATCCTGCTATTCCTGTCTCTCCTGTCCTGTCTTTGTGAGGCACGCCATCGCCGCAACGCATTGGCTGCCTCATTCCAGTCTGTCTGGTCTTGGACGCTTGCTGTCGCTAAGTAATCGCTAGCTAGCAAGCGTTCATTCTGTCTACCTGTCCTGATCTCCTCAGTCCTGGTTTATGCGCTCAGCGCTACTTTGCGCTGAGACGTTATTACGAAAGTGTTTGTGGCTGTTCAGATCTGCACCGGCTCTGTGCACCACAATCTCCTATTGGAGTCAGTCCTCTCCTCCACTAAACTGGGGATATCCTGATCCCTTGTGCTGGTGTGTGTACCTCCTTCACGTCAGCTTATGTGTTGTATGCTGACTGTGGAGATTACACCCCCAAGCTTAACAGATGTGTTCACTATTAACTTTGCTTTGTTGCTCCACCCTCTGACTTTGTCTCAGTGCTCAGGTTTATACACAGTGTGCATTGCATGAGAATGTAACCTGACCAATCAACTTATATCCATAGGATGGGGGCAGATAGCATTGTTTAAGAGTGCCTAGATATGATGGCCCCACAAAAATGTTGCTATGGGGCCGCATTATGTCTAGCTACACCAAAACAGACCTAATCTAAAAATGTTTGGCAATTCTGACATGAACTTTGAATTCACAAGAGTGAAAGTGGGCATGTTCAGTGGGTATTTCCTGGCAGAGAATGGAACAGCTGGTCCCTGTCGGGAAATTATATCTGTTAGCGAAAATTAACCCCTAAAGAATTTATTTCATATGACATGGATTGCAGCACAAATCGTAAGCTTTTTGCAACCATAATTTTTATTTTTGGAAGGGGGGGGACCGAAATAAAACGAGAAATTACAATAAAGTTTAGGTTCAAGTGTCTCTGATAACATCCAGAGATTTTCTATATTAGTTCATTTGGGAAAATAACGCATGAGTCTGTATTTACTGAATACATTAGACTACCTTGGTGTTGTTACCTTGGTTATTGAACTGCCCAAATGATGTGTTCATCATCTACCTCACAGGCAGTTCCCGTCTTGCGTTGGTTTCCTTTTTACTCATCTAGATTCATATCTAGTTGTAGGTTATGATGACTTCATGCTGCTTTCATCACAGGTTCTTCCCTTTTACCATGTAATGGTTTGTTAGTTGACTTGTGTTCCCAGCAATATTGCATTGCAAGGGGAGTGCTGAAATAGTCAACATCATACATTTTTACAAAGCTAAGCTGCGTTTTCTTACAGTGGGGACAGGCAAAAATGGCGCACAGCGCCAATAGTGTCAGAATGGCGCTGCACTTTATCGTTTTATATGTTCATTTTTTTTTTTGCAGGGATCGGGCTGGAGAGGCAGCGGGCAGTGGGCTGGCAGCGGGGTTCGGGCTGGAGAGGCAACGGGCTCAGGGTGGAGAGGCAGCGGGCAGTAGGCTGGCAGCGGGGTCGGGCTGGAGAGGTAGCGGTGATTGGCTGGATGCAGGACTCCTGCAAGGTATGAAGTGAAGGAGCGATCGCCGGCCGGGACAAGGTAATGTATACACATGCTACCTAATCCTACTCCCTCCACCCCGTTGCCTCTCCAGCCCGACCCCGCTGCCAGCCTACTGCCTACTGCCTCTCCAGCCCGACCCCCGCTGCCAGCCCACTGCCCGCTGCCTCTCCTCCAGCCCGACCCCCGCTGCCAGCCCACTGCCCGCTGCCTCTCCTCCAGCCCGACCTCCGCTGCCTCTCCAGCTCGACCTCCTCTGCCTGACTAGCTCCCCGAATTTTTCAATGGCGCACTGTTCCGCTGTTTTATAAAATGCTATTTACCGTTTTAAATGTATTTACAATGTATTTAAATGTAAATAGCGTTTTATGATCGGCAGAACGGTGCGCCATTTTTTACTCTGCGCCATTTTTGACTGTATGCCTTACAGTAGCAGCAGGAGCAAGAAAAGTACTGATAGTAGAATGTTGAATTATAATGTAACCCGTTTCGTGTAGAGATGAAGAGTAGGCCAATCAGTGTTTCCATAAATACCAACTGAAGGCCAAAAAAAAAGAAAAGAAAAACAGCAGGGCTAGTGTTGACTATTTCAGCACTCCCCTTGTTGTCTTACTGGCCTGACCTGCTATTTTTTCTAGCACAGTGGTGTGCAGCTTCCTCCCATCCCAGGCATCTTAATTCTTTGTTGGACCTCTAACCACAGCTTCTCTCCTGCATTCAGCCAGTCTTAGCTTCCCGGTGCCTCTCAGAGCCCACCATTCCAGTGCAGAGTTTCACTATATTCATTTGACTCAATCAGGGCCGATTCGCTCATTAAGCAAGGTGAATCATTTGCATCAGGTGCAGAGATTACAGGGGCAGCATTTTTGTAACAGCATGCAGTTAGAGTAGGTGGAGAAGCAAGAGGAGAGCGAGGTGAAGAGGTCATCATTGGGGAAATGCAGCTTGTTGTGCTGTGTGAGGAGTCTGACAGTGAATGAGGAGTGGGAGGCAGGAGAGCAGCAGTGTTTCATTTGACTTGCACAGCAGAAGGGAGGAGGTGGCACTGTTGCTCTGATTTAGGAGGGGGCGCATCCTCACAAGTTTCCCTCAGGCAGCAAAAAGTCTAAGACCGACCCTGGACTCAATTAAGTAAAATAGGTTTCTTCTGGCCTCAAGCACAGCCATGGACGAGCACATCAGCACTAGGCATGCATCAGTAAGGTCCATGCATGCTCATGTATGTAAGAAAAAAGGTCTGATTAAGTTATTTCATTCTACAGGGCATGGGCAGGCCTTACTCACGCATTTCGAGTTCAAATGTGCTTGGCCATGTCCAGGAGCATAGCCAAATGATTAATAGGGACCCTGGGCTGAAATTATGGGCTCTACCAGGACCAGGGAAGTCTCTGGACCACGGAGAGGCTTCTAACTACTTTCCCCACTGCATGTGTACTTAAGTATTTAGTTAATTGTTTTATTTTACTACTGTGGGCTATTTTTTCACACTTTTACCTGTAGTGCATTGTCTACTCACTCAACTATTTTCTGCCCTGCAAATAGTTGATGCAATACCATTTCACTTGCCAATTCAAGATGCCAAATGCTAGGAACACACCTATGAATGTTTTGGGCCAAGTCTATCATAATGATTACATTTGCCACACATCTGTTGCCCCGCCCCCAAACATGTCAAATGTGGCCCCTTTACATGGATAATGCCAATGCATGCATTACTCAAGTGCATACATCAGCATTATCCATGTAAAGTGCATGTGCTAATGGGGCAGAAATATGCTGCATGCAGAGGGGAAGGAAACGCACTGCAGACTTTGGCCTCAATTCACTAAGCTCATGCTGGAGATAATAAGGCAAGAGAAAACTTACCTCCACACAGTGAGAGAGTTATCTTATCTCTTCATTCCTTAAGTTACCTCCTCTGTAGTTAATTTACCCCCTCTGTAGTTAAGTTACCTCCTCTGTAGTTAATTTACCTCCTCTGTAGTTAATTTACCTCCTCTGTAGTTATTTTCACATGCAGTTAATTAACAGCCTGTCTTTAACTCTGGAGTTATTTTAAGGATTGGAGAGTTAACTTAAAGACAGAAGAGTTAACTTTAGGTTTGCCTGAGGTAAAATGTTTGCTGAATACTACATGCCTTATCACCATGGTAACAACTCTAGAAGAGTTATTAAAGACAGGAGATAATCTTAGTGAATTGAGGCCTTTGTGTAGTGAATGCGGCGGCTTTGCTACTTCTGGCACACTGTGTAGCATTGTGTGAAGTGTGCAAGTCTCCATAGACTTGCATGGCTCTTGTGGCAGGAATGTGGTAGGAAGCATAGAAGTGTAAAAGGGGCCTCAATGTGTACTCACAGAGATTTGTACTTGCAATGAATGCCTCTAAAGTCTGGTAACTGTTTACGGTTGCAAAACACATAGATAATACTACCATGATATTATGCATTTTATGTACTGGTTCTTAAATTATGTTTATATGATGCATTAAAAGTTACATTTAATATTAAGACTTATTGTATGCAATTGAAAACCTCAATTTTTATTTTCTGGTATGTGCTTGTTGTAAAATATGTTCAATAAAATTGTAGCTCTGTGACTTGGCTGGCATGGCCAATAAAGTCAGTTTATGGAATGTGTGGGCTATTTTGTTCTTACAGTGTTGGTTTATACGTAGAACATTATACCCAGTGGCTTAACTACAATTCATGGGGCCCCCCAGCCAAACGTTGATGGGGCCCCCAATGTTTTATACCCCTTCCCTTGCCTCCCTTTGGTGCCCTGCAGGGTCTAGAGGCCCATCTCACAAGTGTCATAAAACAAATGTGGTCATCATGATCTTCACACCCATAGCAAGTGTAGCCACAAAAACACCTGATCTGAAGGTAAATGACCTGTATCGGAGGAATGGAAGGTTAGTAGTTTGGGTCCTCCACAGCTCTGGGATCCCCGTAACTGGAGGGACTGCTTCCCTCTAGTTACTCCCCTGGTTAGACCATTTTTATTGTGCTTTATATGATTGGGGAGGGGGATTGACTGGCCAAATTCAGCCATCTCTTCTGCACTATTCACCATTAGGAATGTGTCCACCAAAGATGAGCTTCAAATTTAATTTGTTTTCAAATTTCCAGGGATTTGAAACCAAGCTGATTGAAACCAGTAGCTGCTACACGATTAGCTGGAATCTTTTTAATTCACCTTCAGCTACTGGATTTGATTGGCTCAGTCTCAGTGCCCAGCATTTCGGGAAGTAAATCCAGGCCTTGCATCACCTGTTCAGTTCGTTTTCTACCACAAGCAGAAAAGAGTTTAATTTTGTCTGGAAACATAGCAACGTGGACCTCCTCTGTATATTTGTGTACATTGCCTGTTGTGAGTCAGCCCGGTACTTCATGTTTTGTGGTCATATTTCAGTGGCAATTTTATGACTCAACTTGTATTTTAAGCTTTGTACTTATCCAGGGACATTTTTGCTAGAGATCCTCCGGAATTGTTTAGTTTGCTTTAAAGGACAAGGATCTCATTTAAAAAGATGTAGAGAAATTCCACCCCCCCCCCCCCCCCCCCCAAAAAAAAAAAAATAATAAATAAATAATAATATTAATTATCTTTTATTCTCACCTTGCCATTTTTACTTACAAAAATTTACCACCAGATTTATTATGGTGGTTGGTTGACATACCAGCTGTGGTTGTGAAGGTAACATCCTGAGCTTGCCTCTCTCGCTTCTGAAGATCACGATCATCTACAGCACAGACCATCATCTGCAGCACGGACCACCTTCTGCTGCTCGGACCATTTTGTTATGTTACACAATGACAATATAGTCCTTGAATCTACCCTACAATTGTGAACTACAAAGCCATGCATTTGGATAGAATAACAGAGTGACAGCTGCAACTATTCTTCTCTCTAGAAAAGCAGTAGCAGCGAGGGACTATTTTACAAAGATGTGCCAACCACCCCTTCTGGGTCGTTACCTTGCTGTGGTGAAGGTACTTGTTCTCAATAAAGCGATGAGTTATATCGTGTAGAGCCACCCAAGATGAGCAGGTCATTGCAAAGATATCAGACTAAATACGATCCAATGGAGAAGGTATGGACAAGCTTCTCCAGTTAACGTTTGCCAAGAAAATCAGATGAACAAAAGCAACCACAGTTATGGCATGTTGATATAGCATCTGAAAATTAGTCCCCCAGGTGTGAAGATGCCCAAAAAGCTACTGGGGAGGAGCAGAAGACAAGTATGAATAGAGCAAGAGCTAAAGATGCTGCTGGATTAAAGCCAAGGAACATCTAAATACTGAGGTGCTTAGAAATGTCAAAAGTACAGTCTGATGCGGCAAAAGATAATACAGGTGAAACTCGAAATATCAGAATATTGTGAAAAAGTCTATTTATGGCAGTAATTCGAGCTAAAAGGTGAAACTAATATATGAACTAGACTCAATACATGCAAAGTGAGATATTTCAAGCCTTTATTTGTTATCATTTTGATTTACAGAGTAACCAGCAAGCTCATGGTGAACCAGAACTTTGGTTGCTGATAATTTTGATGATTGTGGCCTACAGCGTTATGGGAACCCCAAAACAAAATCTCCGACTATTAGAATATTGTAAAAATGTTCAATAGTCTAGACTCAAAGTGTCAGACTCTAATCAGCTAATTAATCCAAAACGTCTTCAAAGAGTTCCTATTTCATACATTAGTTCCACCTTTTAAGTTGAATTACTGAAATAAATGGACTTTTGCACAATCCGTAAATTATATGAATCAAGGAAGTTGGACATGATCAAGATGAGATGGCAAGGCTAAACATTAACATACTGAGAATAAGCGAACTAAAATGGACTGGCATTGGTCATTTTACATCATTCATACATCAGATTTTGTATTGTGAACAGGATATTTACAGAAGAAATGGAGTAACCACCATCTCCAATAGAACAATGTCAAGATCAGTCCTTGGTTGTAATCCAAAAAGTGACAAAATTATCTCACTAAGATTGCAAGGAAAAACATTCAACATTCAAATTTATGCTCCTACAATTGAAGCTGACGAGAAGGAAATAGAACAGATTCCTGAAGATTTGCTACTGGTCACAACACCCAAGAAAGACCTACATACATACATCATAGGTTACTGGAATGATAAAGTTAGCCGCAAAAAAACAAGTGGAATCACAGGCAACTTTGGTTGTGGAAAACACTGAATCAGGACAGAGACTTATAGAGAAGATGGACATTGCCAGATGGTCAATATCACAACCAAACTGACTACATATGTTGCAAGAGGAGATGAAAGAGATCTAATCAAATAGCTAAAACTGGAATGGGAGCTGACTGTGGCTCAGATCATTAGCTTCTAATTGCAAAGTGTGGAGAATTAAACTAAAGACAACCATAAAAGCCTGTAGACCAACGACATATGATCTGAACAAGATTCCATATGACTTCACAGTAGAGGTGAAGAATAGGTTCAGAGGATTAGATCTAATAGGCAAAATGCCTGAGGAACTACGGGCAGAAGTACATGACATTGTTTAAAGAGAATCTGTATTGTTAAAATCGCACAAAAGTAAACATACCAGTGTGTTAGGGGACATCTCCTATTACCCTCTGTCACAATTTCGCCGCTCCTCGCCGCATTAAAAGTGGTTAAAAACAGTTTTAAAAAGTTTGTTTATAAACAAACAAAATGGCCACCAAAACAGGAAGTAGGTTGATGTACAGCATGTCCACACATAGAAAATACATCCATACACAAGCAGGCTGTATACACCCTTCCTTTTGAATCTCAAGAGATTATTTGTGTGTTTCTTTCCCCCTGCAGCTATCTTCCACTGAAGTGTCAGGCTGTTTCTTCCTGCAGAGTGCAGACAGCTCTGCCTGTATGTAATTCCTCAGTATGTGAAAGCCCAGCCAGCTCAGAGGAGGATTTATCCAGCTTGTAAAAGATAGGAGAGAAGAGAGAAGCTGCCCTAATCTAAATAATACACAGGCAGTGTGCAGAGAGGGGCCTGGAGGGGGGAGATGCATCACAGAACCACAACACTGAAGAACTTGGCAGCCTTCCAGACACAGGCTGACAAGTCTGACAAGAGAGAGATAAGTTGATTTATTACAGAGATGGTGATAGTAGAACGTGCTGCAGTAAGCCAGAACACATTAGAATAGCTTTTGGAACTTGTAGGATGATAAAAAACAGGATGCAATTTTTGTTACGGAGTCTCTTTAAGAGGTTGCAGAAAGATTGCAGAAAAATTAGGAAGGCAAAATGGTTGTCTGTTGGGATTTTAAATGAGGAAAGGAGGAAAGCCAAAGCCATTGGAGACAGAGAATGAATTGTCCAGCTGAATATAGAGTTCCAGAGAATTTCATGCAGACATAAGGGCTCTTTCACATTACCAGAGGCGTGCACAAACCAATTTCGTACATACGCTAATGACCTGTGCCGTGACGTCGGGATGTGGTTCGACGCATATCAGCAGCGATAGTTCTAATTCGCCCGACGGGGAAACGCTATGGCTGGACGATTCGAAGCTCCCAGAGGCGCTACAGCGTAACACTCTAGAGCACTTTGTCTAATGTGAAAGTTAACATGAAAGTCAAATAGACTTTCATGTTTACCCTTCTAAATGTATCCTAGAAGCGATCCGTCAAAAGTCAAAACGCACGGATCAGCTCCTAGTGTGAAAGAGCCCTAAGGAACCTTATCTGAATCAACATTGCAATGAAATAGCAAGACAATGTGAAAGACCAGAACTTTTTTTAGGAAGATTAGAAATATCAAGTAGAACCTTCCATGAAAAAATAAGAATAGTGAAAGACAAAAACTGAAGGGATCATCTGACAGAAGCAGAAGATATCAATAAAGGGTGGCAAAAATATGTACATGGAACAAGAACCAAGCATCTTGATGAATAAAATCAAATAATGGACGGCAGTAAGTGGGGAAGTCATAGAGGAGTGGGAGGAGACTTTTGGTAGAAGGTGCCAATAATAAGTACGTTTCTTCCAGAGTAAAATGAGCTATAAATTACTTTTCTCCTATGTTGCTGTCACTTACTGTAACTAGTAGAAGTCTGACAGAACTGACATGTTTTGGACTATCCCTGCTCCTCATGGGTGATTCACGTTTTTTTTTTGTTTGTTTGTTTCAAAAGCACTTAGCAAATGGCACTTGCTCTGTCCAACTGCTCAAAAAAAGTGTGCAGCGAGCACGGAGGCTGGTCAGCATCATTCTATAAATCCTTTTCAGGGAATGTGTTTATAAAGGTTAAAAGCCTTGCTGAGAATCCCCAATGAAGAGAAGAACCTATCGGTTCTGTCAGATTTCTACTACCTCCTGTAGGCAATAGCAACATAGGAGAAAAGTACTTTCTGGCTAATTTTACTCTGGAAGAAACACACTTCTTATTTGTATATGTTTACATGTATTTAAATTTTGAAATTTTCGCAGTAGTGGTCCTTTAAGAGGGATCTGGATAAGTGGATACCTTTTGATAGTTGTCCTTTAAGTAAAGGTTGGCTGCAAACACTCTGGAGGAACGCTCTGTAAAGTAATGCTGCAATACATGCTAACAGCGACCAGGAATAAGTGGAATGTCCCCATTATTATTATTATTGTGGTATATTTACTGTATATGATATGAATGAATGCAGCTGACCTTCCATGTTTTCAGTTTTGTAGCCATGGCTCAGCAGAAATCCCATTCAGTAGTGCAGTGGTACTTACGGTAGGTTTGCAAGTATAATTGGTTCCTGAAACTGCTGGTACGCAAAGGGTTAACTCGAGGTCCCTCCTGAAAGAGGGTCTTATCTCACCGTATAGGTAGCTTTTTTCCCACATTAAAGTGTACGCTTCTCGTCTCAGGTGCCATACTTACCAGGGGCTTTCTTAAGGAGGAACTCCAGTGAAAATAATGTTATAAAAAAAGTGCTTCATTTTTACAATAATTATGTATAAATGATTTAGTCAGTGTTTGCCCATTGTAAAATCTTTTAAATCCCCGATTTACATTCTGACATTTATCACATGGTGACATTTTTACTGTTGGCAGTTGATGTAGCTGCTGCATGCTTTTTTGGCAGTTGGGAACAGCTGTAAACCGCTATTTCCCACAATGCAACAAGGTTCACAGACAGGAAACCGCCAGGACCATGGTCCTCACAGTTTCCTGTGGGAGGGGTTTCACCACAATATCAGCCATACAGAGCCCCCTGATGATCAGTTTGTGAAAAGGAATAGATTTCTCATGTAAAAGGGGGTATCAGCTACTGATTGGGATGCAGTTCAATTCTTGGTCACAGTTTCTCTTTAAGGCCCGGTTCACATTAGCGTTTGCCAAAGGAACCGGCCATACGGTTTCGTGCTCCGTTCTGCTGAGCGGACGAAATAATGCTGCAGGACCCAATTTTCCGGACCGTTTTGCTCAGCGGAATGGACACGGAAGGTTTTGCAGCCACATAGTAACAAATAGAAAACTGACAGTTTACAGCACACTGGCTGTAAAAACTGACAGTTTTCCTGATCCTGATGGCCGGATCCTTACGGCCGACTCCACAGAAAAACGCTAATGTGAACCAGGCCTAAGCCCTTTAAGGCCGCTCATCCCTCGCCGTCTCCCTGACTGGTTCCTGTCACTTGCAATTCAGCCCGAAAGCCTGGCCAAGTCCTGCTTTGTCACGCATGCATGGCCGAGCCAGGCTCAATCCCCCATCTCGCTACCGTGGCTGGGAATGTTCTGCACTTGTGCAGTACTACTGCGATGGTGCAGAATGTTCCTGGGGATGGGAGCGCGATGGGACGGAGCGCCTGGCCTGGCATGCACAGTGAAGCGTGACTCAACCAGGAGATGGAGAGGGACGAGCAGCCTCAAGGGGGCTTGAGAAATCCCCAGGTAAGTATGGAACCTGAGATGCTTCTCGTCGCAGGTTCCCTTTAGGGTAGAGATACTTTTATTTCACACATCCTAGAGTCCTCCTTCAAGTTATGTCCTCAGCTATAAAAAGTTCTAAGAAATGGGGACACCACAGAACAATGCTTTATTTATGTTTGCAGAGATATCACGTACTGAGTGTGGCCATGCTGCTTCCTGTGGTGTATGTGTTACACCGGGTGCGTTGTTTTTTTTGCACACACTTATCTAGAGAAAGCTTGAGAAACTCCCCTTTCTTCTCAAAAAATTGTTGTATTTTTGTTTGACTATATATACTCTTCAGAAATGCAGGTACAATGCAGCTTTGGTCAGGACTCTAAACATGCATTCAGATGCCAGAGGTATGCACCACAGTGCGTCTGGCTGTTAGGAAGAACTGGTAAGACTGCTCCACTGCGCTACTCTGCAGTAGGGGAAGGATCAGGGCCCCCACGGTTGTTATAGTTATGTCACTTAGCTTGAGACATTCATATTCAATAAATACTTAATATTAACAAACAGTTTGAAGAACATCGCTACTGCGCATGCCCAGAATGCTCCCAGCCACTCAGTAGTGCGATCAGGGTGTGCATGGCGTGGGACAGTGGCCGGCAACTGGTGGTGACAGGCCAGCTTTGTGGGGGTCGTTGCTGCTGTCCGAAGGGAATTAGGAGAATGCCGTGGGCACTGGATACCTCCAGGGGGCTGCAAGAAGGTAAGTTGAAATATTTTTGTTTTACTTAAAGGGACTCCGAGCAGTGTCTGTGGGTATGCCTTTAAGCATACCTACAACTAATTAATTATATACTCACACCTATTGGCATGATGTTTGTAATTATATCCCCCTGGGTTCCTTGTATTTCATTGCATTGCACTGAATGGAGCTGCCAACACTGGGGAAAGTGTCGCCCTGTGGAATACAATGCTGACTAAAGAATCCAAGATGGTGGCCTAAAAGGCGTAGGGTGGCGGTTTATATATCATTGGAAAGAGAACTTCAAAATGGTATGCATCTTTCCATAGTTACTGCACTGCTCGGAGTCCCTTTAAATATTCCTTTAAGGTGGCCACACACCATACAATTTTTTACATTTCTTTTAAATTCAAGTATTACAATCAATTTTTCTGATTGATTGTAACATTTAAAAAATCTGACCAATCACACGTGTTAAATTTCTCCCCAGTTATGAAAATAAAGATTGAAAACTCTGAGAGTATATATTAAGAAATTGACTATCTACCCTACACCATTCAATTAAATAAATTGAACAGAAAAAATCTACCACTCCCAATTATTATTATTTATTGGATTTATATAGCGCCAACATATTACGCAGCGCTGCACAATACATAGTATTACAGACAATGATAACAGGGTTAACCAATGAAAAAACAATACAGGTAATATCAACTTAATCAAAGAAAAATGAGAAATCAGATCAGATTTCTTACTGAAATAAAAAAAAAGCTTAGATTTTTCAGGACAATCAATCATTTCTATTAAAATGCCATAAAATTGAATCATTTTACTGTATCGTGTCTAGCTACCTTTAGGCTACTTGCACACCAAGACGTTGCGTTAGGTGCTACGTTAAGGTCACATAACGTGCCCCTAACGCAACGCCTGGTGGTGTTGGATGTGGACGTCAGAGTGAGCCGAGTTGTGCAGCTCACTCTGGCGTCCGTGATGCCGTAATGCGTACTCTTGTGCGCATGCGGCATCACGTGGTCCCGCCGGCCAATCACCGCACAGAGCGGCCGCTCTGCAGTGAATATTAATTAGCCATGTGCCTGGCCGCTCTCCGCTCCTCCCCAACATGACTGCGCATGTGCACACAGTCTAACGCGGCTTAAGCCGCTCTAACGCCGCAGCATGCTGCACTTTCTTAAGAACGTGCAGCGTTACATGTAACGCAACGTGGGCTGTGTGAACAGCCCACTTGTGTTACATTGCTGTGCGTTGGGGGAGCGTTACAGGCGCACTACCGTGCGCCTGTAACGTCCCTGTGTGTAAGCAGCCTGAAGGTAGCCACATACCATACAATAAAATAATCCAATTTTACTGCAATTCGATAAACGGTTTTACAGAAAAATGTAAAGCATTTTCTTTTATTAATCCGAGAAATCTGATCAAAATTTCCATTTTTATTCGATAAAAGAAGATCAGGAGTGTTGGATTTTTCTGATTAATTTTTATCAAAATTTAATGGTCTGTGTGTGGTAAATTGTCAATTACTTGATGCACAGACCCAAGCAATTTTTTCTGAGTTTTCAATCATTTGTTTTCATAATTGGAAAAAAAATTGAACATACGTGTATGGTACATTGGTCAGGTTTTTGAATTCTTACAATCAGGCAGAAAAAAATTGATTGCAATTCTTGAATTGAAAAGATATTTTAAAAATTGTATTATGTGTGGCCACCTTCAAGGTGGCCACACACCATACAATTAAAATATCCAATTTTAAACCAATTCAATGAAATACGGTTAGTTGTCCTGAAAAATCAAATCCAATTGAATTTCCAGAGGTTTTTTTTTAGATTTTTTGAGATTGGACACTATCCCAAAATTGTGGCTATCTCGAAAATACGTGTGTGGTACCTCAAAGATTCTCATCGAAACTTCCGATCAATCTGTAAAATTGGATCAGAATGATCGAATCAAAATAAAATTGTATGGTGTGTGGCCACCTTTAGACTATGTTTTAGATTTTGGCCCTTAAAGGGAACCAGAGCTAACCTAAAGAAAAGATTCTATACATACCTGGGGCTTCCTCCAGCCCCATACGCGCTGATCGATCCCACGCCGCCATCCACCGCTGCCCACATCTAGGAGAACCGGCTCCCGTCAGTGACGTCATCGGAGCCGCGCTACGCAGGAGAAGTGCGCCCTCTACGCATCTCTCCATACACTGCTGCAGAGATACGCAAAGAGCGCACCTCTGCTACGTTAGACTGGCTCCGACTAGCGGTGGATGGCGGCGTGGCAGCGATCGGTGCGTATGGGGCTGGAGGAAGCCCCAGGTATGTATAGAATCTTTTCTGTAAGTTAGCTCTGGTTCTCTTTAAGGCCCCATTCACACTTAAAAGCGCATTAATGCGGAAAAATCACTGGACACTGCAGCGATTTTTTAACGATCACGTTTAGCGCTTCTACAGCACTGAAATGTGATCGCCGGGAAATCGCCTGAAAATGGTGCAGGCTACACGTTTGCATTTGACGATTTGTGTTAATCACCGTCAATTAACGCAAATCGCCCAAGTAAGAACGGGCCCATAGGGTTTTATTGCACTAGCGCTTTAAAAAGCGCTAGCGCTTGAGCGTTTTGCCGAAATCGCCGGAATAACGCTCTAGTGTGACTGGGCCCTAACTTGATTGAGTTTGACACCCCTGATCCTAGGATAATAAAAAGGCGAAGAAAGATCAGGCAACCAAACTCATTACAAAAGATTTATGTATCAGCAAACACTAATTTTAGTTCTACACTTTATTCTGCCCCCACATTTTTGTATCTATGACTGAAGATGCAAAAAATAAATGTACTGTTTGCTATGTCTCTTTTTCAAAGACCTTCTTCTTTCCCTCATGTCAGTGCCTGCCTGATGTATAAATGTACTTCTCCCTCCCCTTTTTCCTCTGCAGCTCCACACCTCCCTTCGCCACTCTCATTTCTCATTGTATCCTGAGAGTGACCTCACTCTTACACCCCTCATTCTAACTTCCCCTCCGCTTACACAAAATTACACAGCAGCACTGTGTGCAGCCAGCACAGTCACTGCCACCGAGAAACCTCTGCTTCACCACAGAGACTGAGCACTGGGGGAAGACAGTTACCACAAGTTGTTCCTGAAGAAGATTTGTGTGACACAGAGAGACTAAACTTCCCAATCATCTGTGGGGTGTGCAGAGAGACCAGCCCTGGGGACAGAAGAGGTACAGGACGGATACTGTAATATGACAGGCGAGGAAGGAAGATGGAGTAATGGACTGTAGGTACAGGGTCATGAGAGGTATTTTAAGCCACGCTGATTGAGTGAGTAGAAAAAAAAAAACATTTGGCGTAAAATCAGTGAATTCAGAGCTCAAGACGTAAACTTTTATCTGTACGGAGCAGTGTAAGGAAAATCTGTGAATCCAACGCGCGGTCGAAGACTACTGTACAGAAAGTGCTGAGGTCACGTCTGTGGTGCAATAGGGAAACTTCATATAACTGTCAGATACATCTGCAGCTGGTACAGTGAGGCAAGGAGACTGATTCTACACCTTGGTGGGAACACAGAACTGGACATCTACCATGGCATACTGGAGGACAATCGGAATTATCTCAGCGATGCTCTTTCTTGTATCAGGTAATGCTTTGTGTGTGTGACTGCGCTGCAGTCTGGTCTTGAGGTAGCCATACGCTGATCAATTTTTCCTGTCGATGTCTGACTGATTTGATCACTGTGCTACAAATTGATGCAAGAAAAGGCCTGATCAATCATTCGAACAACTTTTGGCTAAAATCGGTTGAATGGATTGATCTAGGTCGATCGGCAGCGAGTCTAGAGCGCTGGCAGATTTTTTTCCCATTCTGAAAAAACATTCTGACATCTATTGAAAATCTGTCCCTAGTGCGTGGCACACATCAGATAGATCCCTGTCTGCTGTCCCCCCAACTGTAAAATGCCCCCCGTGGCACATATACCTTGTGGCGCATGCGTGTGGCATCACACAAATGCACCTAGTGCCATATGGGGGAAACAGTGGAGGAGACTGGGGGTGGCGGCAGCAGGATTGGTGAGATTTACAATGTATGGGCATGGGGAGAGGACATTTACATTTGGAGGGCGGCCGGGTGAAATTGATGCCATAGCAAAGCCGATTCCTGATAGATTTATGATATCTATTGAGAATTGGGCTGTGGTGTATGGGCAGCCAACAGATCGCTCTCCGATTAGATTCTATCAGAAAAACGTCTGTCTCTTGGTCGATCTGCCTATACATTGCTAGCTGTGTGGGCACCTTAAAGTGAGTCTGAGGGGTTAAAAAAATAATAATAGATACTCACCTAAGGAGAGGGACAGTTCTGGGTCCTTTAGAGCCTTCCCGCTCCACTCACAGTCCCTGCGTTCCACTGCAGGATCCTCCATCCAAATCTTCCGTTGCCACAAGTGTGCTTGCGCATGCACAGTACGGAGCAGCCCGTATTCAGGGGCACTCAGGCTCCTGAAGAGGCAGTGACTGACTCTTTGGTCAGAGACTGCTAACGGGCGAGCCACCGTGGAGGCTCTATAAAACCTGGAGCCTTCCCTCTCCTTAGGTGAGTATCTAGATTATTTTTTAAATGCTTTAAAGCGGAACTGTAGATAGGATTAAAACCAACTGTTTCACTTACCTGGGGCTTCTGGAAGCCCCCAGCAGCCGTCCTGTCCTGTGCCGGTCCTCCACAAGCCTCCGTTCTCCCGCCACCGCTCCGTTCCGTTCCTCAAATTGTAAGTCGAGGCCAGCGCAGCCCTGCCAAGCGTATCCTTTCTACATGTTCCCGTCTGCAATTGCACTATTGCGGATTGGAACGTGAAGAAAGGATATGCGTGGCCAGAGCCGTGCAGGCGCCATGGGCCGGCGGCGAAACCAAAAGGTGCTGGCGGCGGGAGAACAGAGGCTCGTGGAGGACCAGCACAGGACAGGACAGCTGCTGGGGGCTTGCAGAAGCCCCAGGTAAGTGAAACAGCTGGTTTTAAACCCATCTACAGTTCCGCTTTAAACTTCCTTTAAGTGTATTGTCACCTGTCACAAAGGCTGAGCCATTATCATTATGTGCCAGGTATCTCTGAAGAGCTTTGTTGACGTTTGTCTGAATCATATCTGCATAAAAGCCTGAGACACACTTCAGATGTTAGTGTGAAGTGCAGAGCACTGGCCAACAACAATCAAGAAAGAACAGCTTATGACTAATCGAGCGTGTTCATACTTATAAACAAGGGAAGGAGTTAGGCTGGGGCCATACTTGTCCATGCGGAAAATACAAACGTTTTTCCACATGTGATTTTTTTTGTACAATTTGTACATTTGAGTAGCTTTAAACGTGCACGTTATTCCACAATAGCTAATGACTGTCAATGGGAAGACACAATATGTGCAATATTATGTTACAAAAAGAAAGTTTTGTTTTTTTCCTGCATGCGAAAATCCCATTCTGCTGTGAACCACCCCACTGACTAACATTGGTTTTCAGTTGTAAATGATTTTGTTATTTTGCATGTGGTGAAAAAATGTGATTTTGACAAGTGTGGTTCCAGTCTTAAGAGCAGAGCACCTCTTGTTGTGACATAACCCAACAGCCAAAATAATCCAACCAGTAGTTTGCTGTTTTGTGTACACATTTTGGTTACAGAGGTCGGGTGAATCAAATACTTATCTTAAGCTAGGCGCAGATGTAAGACTTTGGTTTTCAGTTTTGGGGTGATCACTGTACAGACACGCTACCTCTATAGATGAGGGAAGGTGGCAGACATTTGAGTAGTATCACATTGCTGGAATGTCAGTGAGAGAATTGTGCATGGTGGATCACTTGAGAGGATATGTTTTTGGGGGACAACCTATACTTTTTTTGCAGGGAACATCGCAGACGAGGCCAAAGTAAATCTGTAGTGTTTACGTTAATTTACTGCAAATAATTTGATCAGACATTGATAAGCTTATCTGTGTTAATAGCTTTAAGCCTGGTACACACTTTCAATTATGATTGGTCAATTGCTAATCAATTTTACCACCTCCATGTAGTATGAGGGCTATAGTATTTAATATCTGTTGATTGATCAATAATATATGTTGATTGATTGACAAAGTGTGTACCAGGCTTAAGCCTTGTACACATGTTAGGCTAGAGGGTTCTCGATGAAGATGACCAGTCGGGGGCGCCGCTGCTGAGAGTTTAGCATTTGTACAGCAGCCCAATGCGTCATTGAGAGATCTGGAGTGCCAGATCAATTCAACCTACTGCCGTCCGAGTCCACTGGTTTCCTCCTTACGCCTCCTGCTTCATTCCGCCCCATCATGTACCGTTCCTTTAGCAATGGTCACAGGCCTGAGAAAAGGATCTGCTGTCTTTTGGATAACTGTTCAGATGATGCTATTATGAATGTGTACCAAACAGCAGCTGTCTACAGTATATGTTTGGCTGTGTGTATGTATACATACATGTTGTTTCAAATATTTATACCCGTATCCTAGTGTGTGTGAAACGCCATCCATCACAGTCACTGAGTCATCAGCTAAAACCACAACACCCCCAGATATAGGTCATATGTCTGGTACACACCAAGCAATTTCCCATTAGACAGACGGGTCAAATTGATTATTTTTGACAGGTCCGATCTGACTTCCAATACAATAACTTCTATACAAATAAAGTTCAATCCACAGCAGAAGTAATAAAACCTCTTTATTAATTAAAACTACAAGCAGTATGTATCTCCTGGGTCCTTAACCCTTTTTAAACCATCAATAATCAACAAGCATGCGTTACCCAAACACATCATTCACTGCAGTGAATGGACTTTAGATGGAAAGAGAAAAAACTGAGCCCAAAGCAAAAACATGCGCTGAATCAAATCTTCTAAAATTAAAAAAATTGTTGTATATCAACAACAAAAAATGTGCTGTGCACAGCTATTTAAACAACAGCTAAAATTTTAGAAGATTTGATTCAGCGCATGTTTTTGCTTTGGGCCCAGTTTTTTCTCTTTCCATCTAAAGTCCATTCACTGCAGTGAATAGTGTGTTTGGGTAACGCATGCTTGTTGATTATTGATGGTTTAAAAACGGTTAAGGACCCCGGAGATACATACTGCTGGTTGTTTTAATTAATAAAGAGGTTTTATTACTTCACAATAGCGCTATGGATTTAACTTTATTATAGGCTTTTATTCAGTAGCACAAGGATACTGTTATCCATTCAGCAGCTGACAGGCCTTATTGGCGCAGTTGTTTGACAAACAATAATATTTTGTCACCTCTATACAAACACAATCAGAAAAACAATCAGAAATCAGGTCACACATAAGCCTTCTTCAGACTTGGAGAAGACTTGGGATGATGGCTAATTTATGACAAATGGATAAGACCACTTGTTTGCTAAAACATCACATACCACATACTCCGGGTGATGGGGAGACATCATAAATTCAGAGTTCTTACGTAACTTAGGCAGAGTACATGCACAGGGCAGTTTCCAGGCTAAATTACACCCAGGCCGTGGGTGCCCGCAGTATAGGTTAGCCAGGTCTGATTGCACTCAGTATAAGAAGCCAGCTATAGGTTCCCCCAGTATAGGTAGCCACTATAATTGCCCCAGTATAGGTTAGCGAGGTAGGTGCCTTCAGTATAGATAGCCAGTATAGTTGCTCCCAGTATAGGTTAGATAGGCAGGTGCCCCTGGTATAGCCCCTAGTATAGATTAGTTAGGTGGGTGCTTCCAGTGTATGTTAGCTAGGTAGGTGCCTCCAATATAGGTAGCCAGTATAGTTGCCCCCAGTATAGGTTAGATAAGTAGGTGTCCCCAGTATATGTTAGCTAGGTAGGTGCCTCCAATATAGGTAGCCAGTAAAGTTGCCACCAGGTTAGATAGGTAGGTGCCCCCAGTATGCTGTAGGTTAGATAGGTAGATACTAGATTCCCACAATATAAGTTAGATAGGTAGGTGCCACCAGTATAGGCTACATAGGTAGGTGCCCCCAGTATAGGTAGCCAGGTAAGTGGCCGTAGTATAGGTTAGATAGGTAGGTGCCCCAGTATAGGTTAGATAGGTAGGTGCCCCCAGTATAGGTCAGATAGGTAGGTCCCCGCAATATATTTTAGATAGGTAGGTGCCACATTATATGTTTGATAGGTAGGTGCCTCCCAGTTTAGGTTAGATAAGTAGGTGCCTCCAGCATAGGTTAGATATGTAGGTGCCTCCAGTACAGGTTAGATAGGTAGGTGCCCTCAGTATCAGTTAGATAGGTAGGTGTCCGCAATATAATAATAATTGCAGTATTTGTATAGCGCCTTTCTCCTGTCTGACTTAAAGCGCTTGTGAGGCAGCCACTAGAGCGCACTCAGTAAGCAGTAGCAGTGTTAAGGATACTTGCCCAAGAAACTCCTTACTGAAATAGGTGCTGGCTTACTGAACAGGCAGAGCCAAGATTTGAACCCTGGTCTCCTGTGTCAGAGGCAGAGCCCTTAACCATTACACTAGTTACCATTACATTATATTGTTTAGATAGGTAGGTGCCCCCCATAGGAGATGGAGGGAGGAGCCGTGGCCACACTGAAACACCTTCCTCTCCCCGGGGCTCCCCTCAGTGCTCCTCCCTCTATGCAAAGTTAGTGCAGGGAAGCCTGGTAAGAGGAACTCAACTTCCTGCTCATTCCAATCACCGCCTCTCACTTGCCACTGATCTCCTTATGCATAGCCACTTACACACGCTCTACTTCCTGCTTAGCAAGAAGTAGAGCGTGTATCAGCAGCTATGCAGACTGAGACGGAGAAAGTGAGCGGCCGTGATTGGAACTAGCAGCGAGTTGAGTTACTAATACAAGCTTCCCTGCGCTAACTCTGCATTGAGGGGGGAACACGGAGTGGAGCCCCGGGGAGAGGAAGGTAGAGAGAAGTAGGGCTCCCCTCCAGCGACTGAGCCTCAATGTGGCTGCGGCTCCCACCTCTATTTTGTCGCCGCCTCTTCCTCAGCACTCAGGACGGCGGCACGCCTGACATGCCCCTAGAAACGGGGCTGTACATGCAAATCTTACCAGCATATGAGATAAAAAAATTGTGGAATTTAAAACCCATCATACCAGCCCAAGAAGTTATAATCCTTCTTTAATCCTCTGCTACAGAAGATCGCATAAACTGTTATTAACATGTCTAAATTCATCAGAGGGCAATACAAAAGCTTGGCAGATGAGCTTTTTGTCCCTAAGGTTGTACAACGGACAAGATGGCATGATCTGCATATGGAGGTAAAGAGTTTTTGCCATCTATTTAGAAAGTGGTACTTATTGAGAGTGGTTAAAATCTGGAATATCTTACCTCAGGAAGCAGTTATGGCAAACTCTATATCTACCGGTACATTTAAAGCGGGTTTGCATGGTTTCCTTGCATTGGAGGGCATCCACGGCTATAATTACTAGGTCATTCCCAGGAGAATTGATCCAAGGATTTATCTGACTGGTGTCTAAAGTTTAAGGCTAATTGGCCCAGACCTTGGAAGGTTTTTCACCGTCCCCTCGATCAAGTGGAATATGATGGTGTTCTTTTGTTATTGAACTTGATAGATGTATATCTTTTTTCAACCAAACTAAGTATGTGACTGTTTTTTTGCTGTTAATGGTGAACCTGTGGTGGTTCATGCCCTCACGTAAAATCTTTCCTGTTTCTTCCACATAAATTCCTTTGGGGCATATTTTCACACATGATCAGATATACCAGATTAAATGAATCACAGGAAAAGGTTTACTTTATATTCCTGTTGTGTACCTAGTATTGGTGTCCTGTCAGTGGAATGGATGTGTTTACAGTTCTCACACCGTTTCTGTCGGCAGGGGAATGTTCCATTCTGTTCTAGCCCATTCAAGGCACTCCTGACAATTATCTGCTTAAGATTGGGTGGCGGTCGATATGCCAGGAGGGGAGGTTCAGGGAATATCTTTCTCTGTCTCTGATCCTTGTGTAAAACAGGATGAACTTCTTTTTGCAACCTTTCTTAAGATTTCCAGGCGTGGGTTGTAGGTGACTACCAGTGGGACACGGACCACTTCCTGGTTTTGCTTGTACTTCAGGAGCTGAGTCCTAGGGATGTTGTTAGCTTTCTTGATTTGGGCCTCAGCAATTAGAGGATTGTACCCCTGATTAATAAAATTCTTCTTCAAGTAACCCAGGTGTTTTTCTCTGTCACCCCTGTCAGGACAGATCCGACTGCAACTTGTGGTCTGGCTGTAAATTATTGAGATAGATATTTGTAGGCTGGCTCCCCTCCTTTAGCCAGATGTCCTCCCTGCCTGCAGCAGCCATCACTCACCTTCCAGGCTCCAGCGATGAGCCGCAGCGGACCCCTCTGCTCAGACCGGCATCTCTGCTCCTACTGCCGCACAGTTCCGGGTCGCGGCTTGATGACGTCATCAAGCCAGGACCCGGCGCTGACGTCAGAAGGAGCAGAGATGCTTGCAAGAGCGGCAGGGAAGTGAGTGGACCCTCTTCTTTCCCCCCTATCGCCGTAGCTGTCAAAGTGATCACTACCATCCGCCAGCGATCATAGTGATCACGTGATCAGCAGCCATACGCGATGGCTGCTGATCACTGAGGGGAGATATCAGCTGTCATATGACAGCTTAATCTCCCCTCTCCAGTGCGCACAATCGCGTCGGGATGGTTTGTTAGCGTGGACGTTGAATCAACGTCCAGTCAGAATGGCAGCACCACCTGCTGGAAGTAGATTCAACCTACGTCGGTCCCCAAAAGGTTAATGTGCAATGTGTGATTCTTGTTTCAGTGCATGTCAATGGCAACACATAAACATTGTGGTTTGTGCAAACTGCCCTGTTGCTACCACTGACCCTGACGCTGATACAGAGACTGAATGAGCTGCTGCCATTAGTGCTGTCTATTAATAACCTATCAGTGTACAGTATTAACTAACAGGCATTTCCCAGTGTATGGGAGTGGGCACATTGCTGGGCTATGGCATAATCAGCCAAGCCCTGAAACAAACATAGCCTTGTTAATACAGTCAATTTTAAAATACAAGGACATGTCATGCTTTTTGAAGTCCAAGCTTAAATGATTTGTATAATATTATTTTCAGCTTAAACTCTCCGCAGACTTGGCACCGCGCCTCCATAAATAGGGAAATGTGCTCTTACACTGGCGTCAAATGTAACTGTATTTAGCTCGGTGTCTGTGTCAGTAAGTGTGGTCAGCATGGTTTCTGCTTTTGCAGTATAGAGGCAGATGTATAGTCATAAGACAATGAGAGGTTAATGGGTTAGCGTCTACGTGCCATATCTCTAATAATGTGGGTTTGTAGCTGCAACCATCAAGACTAAGGAACTCTGGGCCAGATTTATCAAGAGTGTCTGAGACAAAATATTGGTAGGTTTTTAGAAATCCATGCAGAACTGTCTCGGGCATCTTAAGAAATCATTAGATAGTGCAGATTCCTTCTAAAACTGTTGTATAATAGGAGGAGCTAGGAAGGTCTCTCAGACAGTGCAGTGTGTGAGGGGAATTGCTGTTGCTAAGGTAACCAACACACCTGCTGTATTGATAGCAACAGGCTCTGAGGAGGAATTCAGCAGGGGGGAGGAGCACCACACAAATCATGTCTAGCCTGCACTCTGCAATCATGTCTAGCCCGCAGTTCTACATCTGGAGAACTGCTATCAAGTACTTCTTAATCTGTGCCAGTTTAGGGATGGATTATCATGCAGAACTGTTCTCCCTGCTGGCTAGAACAGATTAAGAAGAAAAAACTGTCGGTAATGCGTTGATAAATCTCCCCCTCTGTGCTTTATATGTAATTCCCTGCTGAAATGGAAGAAAGCTAAAGGGCCGAAAAACCGAAGCAGGTAAAAAGGGCGCCCACGGCGCTGTGGAATAAAGGGCGCCACCATACGCGGCAATGATAAAAGCTGCGGCCAGTGGCAATGGCTCGAAATTTGGTCGTGCAGAGGCGCCAGATAAAATAGGGGGCGTCAGGGTTACCCGCCATGCAAATTTTAGCTATACATAGTGGTAGCCCTGGCGCTCACAATTTTATTGGGCGCCTCCAGGGACCCAAATTTACATCCATTGCCACTAGTCATGGCTTTGTGGGAGGGATAAGATTTAGGCACCACCAGGCAGGGTTAAGGGTTATGCACCATTAGGGCGGGGTAGGGGTTAAGGATTAAACACCACCATGGAGGGGGGTAAAGGATTAGGCATCAGTAGATTGAGGGTTAAGGGTTAGGCATTGGTAGAGGGAGGGTTAAGGGTTAGGCATCAGTAGAGGGAGGGTTCTGCGTGAGAGTAAAGTTAGGTTAGGTCATAGTAAAATATTGGTAAATACTAACAATATTTTACAATTGGTATTAAGTATAGGTAGTTCCCGGTTAACGAACGAGATAGGGACTGTAGGTTCGTTCTTAACCTGAATCTGTTCTTAAGTCGAAACAATGTGCTATCTCTGTCCCCTGTACCTCCTCTGTGCTCCCCTGTGCCTCTAGTGTCCCCCTCTGTGTCACATAAGCCCTATGTACCTGCTTATACAAGTTTAAAAGCCATTTTTTCTTTGAATTTTTTAAAATTGATTTTCTCAAAAACTAGAAGTCCAATTTGAAAAAAAATTTTTTTTTGACTTGCTCCCATGGAAACACAGAATATATGCCATTCGTATCGGCGGGGCGTTCGTAAGTCGGGGACTACCAGTAGTAGAATATCAGCAATTTTACTCTACAAGCAGCAATAACCGACTACCCTTTTTTCCAGGCTCCTTTATTACGCGTACGTCGAGAAACTGTGTGATACCAACCAAGTCCTGATTTTTAAAGAGATTCTATCACAAAGAATCAAGAGAAGGTGTGCGGGCACTATTTGGAATTTGGGAGCCACTGTAGTCTGCAATTAATATTTGCGGCTATGGCATGCCAAACTTGTGGCTTGCAGGTAAAGAGCATAAATAGTCTGCTGGGGATTCCAAACTTGCAGCAATCGTGGTGGGGGTGAACATGGCGGCGGAGTTTGGCTACTATAGCCAAATGTCAGCAGCGCACGTATAGTATAGTCAAATAACAGTATCAGCTCAGCTATATCTATAACCAACTACCGTTATTGGCTGCAATGAAAAAGTTAAGGGTGGGCGGAGAAAGGATAGTGTTAGGTGTAGGCGGGGCGAGTTAAGTGTTAGGAGTAGATGGGGGAGTTTAGTGTGGGGAGTAGATGGGCGGGGGGTAGTGTCAAGCATAGTGTTAGGTGTAGGAGGGAGGATAATGTTAGGGGTGTTAGTGTTAGCGTTAGGAAGCGATGGTAATACACGAATTTCCGACTTTAAAGATGTTATTTGAATATCATTGGCAATCTTCAAATAGCAGCAATACCCAGTGTTCAAATTAATGCTTGTAATTTTTATACAGATGGCTAGGGGGGTGCACTGAATGTGTGAGGCCGCATATAGAAGGCTGCACATGAAATGGGGGTTACTGCTGCACATCACATGTAAGGGAAACTGCCTATGTCGATGAATATGGAAAGGGTGTTGTACATAGAAAATGTGGAGCTGGACATTAAAAGCAGCACAAGACCACCTGGCCTAGAGGGGGCACATTGTATAAATCCAGCTCTGGCAATGGCTCAAGGTTGGAAGAAAGAGTAACCAGTGTAGCAGCAGCTAGTGACAAGGAAAGAAAAATCCTAACAACGCTTTATGTAGCCCCACCCAGGAGGCAGAAGTTGGGATCAGAAAAAGCTTCTAGCAGCTGATCCCTCCAGCCAGCATCTGTGCTAATTATTCAGTGATTTACTCCAATTCCAGCTGTTTGGTTGATTAAGAGATTCCAATAGCCCTATATAGTGTAGTATTTAGGATACCAGATTATCTAGTATGTATAACAGTTTGGTACTAATAACTTGCTAAAAAAAAAAAAAAAAAAAAAAGACACCTTTATTTCCAAATACAATATAGTTATACATCGTACTAGGAACATAAGCTAAATATTTTAATAACCAGGGTGGAAAAGCAAATACAATTCGTGGGTTTAACTTATAGTTAGCGCTGTTTATTGTAAAGCTATAATGGATGTAAATGGAGAAATAGTGTGTTTTTCAATTTTTCCCCTTATTTTCCTTTTACAATACATAAAAAAATAAGGTTATTACTAAACAGAATTATCACACTTTAAAAGCCTTATTTGTCCTGAAAAAAACAATAGATCATTTAGGTGTAATAAGAAGTTATAAAGTTATTGTTGAATGAATGGGAGCAACGCTGATATGTGAAAATTGTTCTCGTCCTGAAGTGGTTAAGGGGAACCTAAAGTGAGAGGGCTATGGAGGCTGCCATATTTATTTCCTTGTGAATGATGCCAGGTGCCTGGCAGCCCCGTTGATCTTCTGGCAGAAGTAGCGTCTGAGTCAAAGTACCTGATCTGCTGCATGCTTGTTTAGGGTCTATGGCTTAAAGTATTAGAGACACAGAATCAGGAGGGCTGCCAGGCAACTTGTATTGTTTAAAAAGGAAATAAATATGGCAGCCTCCATATCCCTCTCACCTCAAGTTCACTTTAATAAGTCAGCAGTAGTAAGTGCAACAATCATTCAGCGTTCATTGTTATGGCTGTTCCAAGCTGATGACAGATGCAGCTAGGTGCTACAATTACTGTTCTTTATTTAGATGGCATTGACAGAGTTATGGAGGTCTAGAGGAAGTCAGCGCTGAGACTTCCACTGTAACCACATTTATTTCCACACTGGCTAATTTAGTAGCGTATGGTACCAGTTAGGGACGGGGGGGGGGGGGGAGAGGAGAGGTTGTTGAATAGCACAGAAGCATTGTTGTGGTTGTGTGACCTGGTCGTAGGATGATGATACTATCAGCGGCAGAAGATGTTCCAGACAAACTTTCACACTTTGAAGGCAGTATAGGTGCTGCATCCGCTCTGCTGACAACTCAAGCTAAAAAATGTGAGATCATCAGCAAAATAACTAAAGTTGGAGGAGATACAAGCTGCAGCCTCAATAATAGCTGTGCAGTAAAGGTTTCAACTAGAACTAGTTTGAGGCTACACTGTTTGCACTGTTTGCGGCATAGCTTGTTTCCAAATGAAATCTGCACTTTGTTTATATTATCAGTACATGATAACGATGGTGTTAATAACAGCTTACAAATTGGTGTAGCAGTGGCGTAACTAGACTTTATAGGACCCCCTGCAAAAATGATAGCATGAGGCTCCCTTAGTTACCAAAACCCATGATGGTAGGTGACTGGGAACAGCAGCAGATAGTGTTCTGCTGTGAAGCAGAATTTGGAAGCAGGAAAAAATTACAGACACTCCTGAAACTTGCTACTCTGTATGACAGGAGGAGGTGGAGGGGACAGTATTTGTGAGCAAATAGGAAGTTGTTTTGCTAACTGACTGCACAGGAGAGGGAGGGGTGATTGCTACGCCCATGGGGTGAAGCAATCAAGCACTTCTTTAGGCCCCGTTCACACTGGGAAGCGCAAAACACTAGCCAAATGGGAGTGCTTTGCAGAAGAGTGTTTTGCGTTTTTGTTACTGGACATTTGTGCGATTTTTGGGTGAATGCATTTTGCGATTTTTTTTAACATTTGAACTGCGATTGCTCCAAAATCACGGAAAAGCATTGCATACACCACGTTTTTGTTTTCCGCTAGCTACATGATAGCCACTGTGCAGCGGCATCCCCCCACCCCTTCCGATCGCCTCCGGCGATCAGAGCAAATAACAAATCCCGTTCAGAACGGGATTTCCTGTTTGGTTTCCCCCGTTGCCATGGCGACGATCGTGATGACGTCATCGATGTCATCGACGTCGTGATGTCAGAGGGAGTCCCGATTCACCCATCAGCGCTGCCTGGCACTGATTGGCCAGGCTGCCCACGCAGTCTCGGGGGGGGGGCTGTTACGCGGCGGGTAGCGGCGCAAAGGCGTCGAGCGGCGGCGATCGTCCCCAACACACAGCTAGCAAAGTGCTAGCTGCGTGTTTTAAAAAAATTATGAAAATCGGCCAACCAGGGCCAAAGCAATCCAGCGCGGTGGTCATGGACGAGCTGAGCTCGTCCATACCGCTAAGCTGGTTAAGGAGGATTGCAAAGGAAGTTCATCCCATTTTACACAAGGATTACATTACAGACTGAGAAAGATATTCCCTGAACCTCCCCTCCTGGCATTTCGACAGTCGCCCAATCTAAAACAGATGATTGCCAGGTTCTTTGAATTAGCCACAACAGAACGGAACATTGCCCTGCCGACAAAAATGGTGTGTGACCTGCAGACACATCTACTTCAGAGAAAACGTTCCGGGCACCAGCTGAGTTGCAAAAGATTCCACCGTTTACTTCATCCCACCAAAGGCAAATACACACATGTAGACAAAGGCCTGACGGCTGTTTCGCAGGCACAGCTGCTTGCTTCCTCTGGTCTCTGAGTGACGCAAGCGTCTGTGCTTGCGAAACAGCTGTCAGGCCTTTGTCTACGTGTGTGTATCTGCCTTTGGTGGGATGAAATAAACGGTGGAATCTTTTGCAACTCAGCTGATGCCCGGAACTTTTTCTCTTTATGTACGGTATACAGCTGAATCTTTGCTGGAGGCACAGTGAGTAAACACCAATACCCCTCCATTAGCCTGCTACTCCAGCATCTAGTGCCGGTGACATATCTTTTTTGACTGCATTTAAACATCTACTTCACTAACAGGTTAACAATACCAGGTTCACAACAGGAGTACAGAGTACAAGGCACATTTTCCAGCCACCAATCTGGTGTATCTGATCATGTGTGCTAAATGCCCCAAAGGTATTTACATGGGAGAAACTGGACAAAATCTGCGCAAACGTATGAACGGACACAGGCACACTATTAACGATACCAAATCTGAACTCCCAGTTGCTACACACTTTCGTTCCAACGGACACAGCTTAAATGATCTTCGTGTCACTCCCCTGAAGGGTGGCTTAAAATCGTCGAAAGATAGATTAATAACAGAGGTGAAAATTATAAATTGGTTTAATCAAAGCTGTGGACAAAGGACAAAAACTTTTTACACTGGTATGAGGTTGAGAATATTTAATGCCATAACTCTTTCTCTTTCTCAGCCTAGAGAAATATTCCATCCACTCTGCTTGTAGCTAAACTTGTGAACTCAGAATTTCGCAATTCTGTGAGGGATTAAATTAAAAAGAGGTCTAATCTATTAATCAGCAAACGACTTCTCAAGACCTCATTTAGATATTCTGTTTCATTTAAAGAGACACTGAAGTGAAAAAAAATGATATAATGATTTGTATGTGCAGTACAGCTGAGAAGTAAAACATTAGGACAGAGATATAAGCCTAATATTGTTTCCAGTACAGGAAGAGTTAAGAAACTCCAGTTGTTATCTATGCAAAAGAGCCATTGAGCTCCACACTTTCAAAGTCACAGAGAGCTCTGTCTTCTGAAGCTTGTTATCTCAACTGTGAGTCATTGTATTTTCTTTTTTCTCTGCAGAGGACAGGTCAAATGTTCACTGGCCTGCTCTGTAAAATCATTTAGAAAGCTGAGTTGTGTGTAAACTGCAAATATTAGAGAATGATACAATGTTATTAAAAACACTATATAACTGAAAATAAAAATATGAGAATATTTTCTTTGCTACTAATGTTCTAGTAATTATCCGTACTACACAACCAATTCATTATATCATCATTTTTTTCTGCTTCAGTGTCTCTTTAACTTCTTGACGACCAGCTAACGCCGATTGGCATAAACTGGTCGTCTGCGGGTTACCATGGAAACGGCCGCTCGATCGAGCGGCCTTTCCATGTCAGTTCTCGGAGGGTGACTCCGTGAACAGCCGGAGAGCCGCCTATCGCGGCTCGCCGGCAAAATGTAAACTGGCGGGGAGAAATCCCCGCTGTTTACATCATACGGCGCTGCTGCGGAAATCCGTCCTGCGCAGCTTACAGGGAAAGGGAGAGGGAGGAAGCGGCGAGACGGCGGAGAACGCTGCGGAGGGGGGCTTTGAAGAGCCCCCCCCCGCTAAGCAAATGCAGCCGGCGGCGATCAGACCCCCCCAGCAGGACATCCCCCTAGTTGGGAAAAAAGGGGGGTAGTCTGATCACCCTGCTGCACTCCTGATCGGTGCTGCGGGCTGTAGAGCCCACGCAGCACCGATCACTGTAATATCCCCTGGTCGGCAAGTGGTTAAGGCATTTTAATGACATATTTATGCCTGCAAAAAAATCTATGTATCCCCTTTCGTTAATGTGGCATGTTTATGGTTGTCTGTTCCATCAGCTTGTAAGCAAACAGGATTTAAAGGGAACCAGAGATGAACGATTCACACAAAATTAACATATCAGTTGATAGCTTGTAAAGAATAAATGCTCTACCCGATAATTTTGCCACTCTGGTGTGCCTTTTTGAGTGCTTTTTATCCATTATTGCTCCAGGAAATATCCAATATGGCCGCCGGCTCATATACTTTCTGCTTCCAGGTTATGAGGTGTTCTGGATGTGCTGTCTAGCCTCTAGGAGACTATAGACAAGCAGGGATGCTGCTGCAGCAGGCTTTCATCTGTGTGCTTTCAACTTCATATTCTGGTATGCTGTGTGGCTGCCTGTAGGAAGTGTCTCTCATAGTATTGAAACTGCATACAGTAGATAATAATGATGACTGGCTGCACAGACAGAGCACACAGATCACACAGCCACACTTGTCTGTTTCAGAGATTTTTCCTGCAGCAGCAGCCCCTCCCATGTCATCAGAGCTCTCAGTATGTAAAGCAGGAAATCTGATCCAGGAAGGGGAAGGCTTGGGCTTGAAAAGACTCCACAAAAGAGTGACTCCGCTATAATGATTCCAGGTCAAACCTCGACTGACTCAGTCAGGGATTCTTATCACAGCTGATTATAGACAGATTAAACAGAGAAGATTTAAACTAAAAGCAGGGTAGGTGTTTACTGTCATGTTCCCACTGATAAATGTAATAAAATACATGAGGGTGCTTTGTCTCTGGTTCTCTTTAAGTTTGACAAAGGCTGCACAGCCGAAAGCTTGCCTACTTTAATATTCTTTTAAGTTAGCCAATAAATGGTATCATCCTGACTCAAAACGTCTTGCTTTTACTAATGGCTAATACGGTACAATACTTTTTTAAATTATTTTTATTGTTTGAAAAAACAAACATAACAATAACAAAAAAGAAAAGAGAAGGGGTCCATGACAGTACAGCGAGCATACTGTGTAAAGACAGTCAAGCAATTTTACAGGTATACAAATAAATCTTGCATATATCTATCAATAAAGATTTGTGAAATATCAAACGATAAAGAGTCAAGGGAAAGACCAGCACAAAAGCAGGTCAGCAGGGAGTTTATACCGTAAATACATGAATAGATATTCAAAGGAACTCATCATCATAGCATATCAGGAAAAAAGGATCACAGCATAACAATAATATTAGGGGTAACATCAAGTTCAGGAGAAACTGATTCAACCGAATCAAGCCATTGAAGCCAGGGATCCCATACTTTATGAAATTTAGATTGGGCACCACGTCTTTGCCAGGCCAGTTTATAAAGAGTTATGGCCTGGTACAATACTTCACTGCTATAACCTTGGGTGGAATATACACACTTGCTTAATTTTATTTTCTATTTTTGTTGTTGTGAACTGTCTTTATAATCTCTCTGGTATTCCTCTGGTATTTCGGGAAGTTATGCTCACTTTGACAGTTACTGACAAAAATAGTACAAAAATGTGTATTGTTGGTGAAAATTCATAAGTCGGTTGCAAAATCAGCGCAGTCGTGTCTCATTTTCTGTATTTATATACTCTTTACATACTGGTGCTCAGCAGTAGTACATGAATAGAACAGGATGGTGAAATCTTAGCTTGTCAGTCTTTGGGAAATGGGTAAATTACAGGCTGGTGGGAAGTGAGTTGTGTAATAATAGTTTTTTTCTGGGGAAAGTATTTCTGTGACGGTTCTCGTGTGTCTGGGTTTTCGCATCTTCCAGGAAAGAAGACGCTAACTAATCAATTGGACATTTTTATTGGGGGAAGGGCTTACCGTAGTCATTTTTGGACTTAGGGCAATTCCAACAGCAATTCCCGGCCTTTTAAGTCGCTGTACAGTAAACTGTATAGTGCTTCCAATTTAAAAAAAAAAAGTTTCTGTGTAAATAAAGTTTATTACACTTACCCATTGTCCCGATTAGCCTTGCCCCTCAGCAGTAGAGATAATAGGTGCTTCTCTAGCTCCAATCAGTGAAGCGCCTGCGACCTCTTCTACTAAGGGGCGGGGCTACAGGTGGAAGCAGACATTTGGACACCCAGTGAGTATATTAAGCTTTATTTAAAAAGGAAAACCATGCACCACCAAATCGCTACAAACTCACTTTTGAAACGCATATATTGGAGCACAAATGCTCCCAAAATGATGCATGTCCTGTAAATGCAATTAGCCCTAATCCCAATCCCCACTATTGACTTTCAATGGTAGGGCGTTTTTTTTTATCAACTGTCAGGGATCCAAAATGCTGCCAATGCCCCGCATGATTATAGCTGAGTAAGTCTTCTGTGATGTCTTTTCACACCCAAGTCTGCCCCTTGTGGCTCTGCTTTCCTGTAATTTATCCTCCTAGCAGGAAAGCAGAGCCACAAGGGGGAAGACTTGGGCTTAAAAAGACATCACAGAAAACTGACTCCAGCTATAATCATTCCGGGGCAAAGCTAGACTGAATGCTCAGTCGGGGATTCTTATCAGAGCTGTTAACAAGAAGACTGAGCAATGAAGAATGAAACAAATAGCAGAGTAGGTGTTTACTGTCATGTTCCCATTGATATATATTGTAAAATACATGAGGGTGCTTCGTCTCTGGTTCTTTTTAATGGCTTTAAGTGCCTGTCTGAAGGTATGCGCTAAATAAAAACATTTTTAGACAACAAGATAAAACACTATTGGGTTTTGATGGAAAATGGTGTTGGAGCCCCCTCCCACCTTAGGGATGGTTGATCCTGTTTGACATACAGTATCTCATAAAACTGTATGCAAATATTTTGATATATCTTTTCATGACAACACATAAAACTTTCCAGAAAGAACTGACACCAGTGATGCTTGAATCTTTCAATTCCATCTCAGCGTCTACTGATTTCCCACCCCAGGCTTTGCAGGCACATATTGTTGTCTTACCTAAGCCCGGCAAGGACTTAATGAATTGTTCTGGGTTTAGGCCTGTTTCGCTGATCAATCTGGATATGAAATTCTTCGCCAGCTTGATAGCAAATAGGCTAAGGCCATTCATTCCTCGCCTGGTGCATGGTGACCAGTCCGGATTCGTCCTCCATAGAGAACTAAGAGACGACGTACTCAAAGTTATCACTCTGATCGAGTATGCGCAACATACGGGGACGCCCAGCTGCCTGGTTTCCATTGATGCAGAGAAGGCATTCGACAGAGTCAGTTGGGTTTTTCTAGAAATGGCATTATATCAGGCCGGCCTAGGCCTAGGCCTGGTCGGAAAAATTATGTCTCTATATACCTTCCCAACAGCCAGAGTGAGAGTAAATGGCTTACTGTCGGATGCCTTCAGCATCCAGAATGGTACCAGGCAGGGGTGTCCCCTGTCCCCATTATTGTATATTTTAACCATTGAACACCTAGCAAATGCTATCAGACAAAATCTTTCAATAACGGGGCTCCGAACCCGGACTGGCCACCATAAGATCTCTATGTATGCAGACGATTTATTATTGTTCATTACGACGCCTAAAATTTCAATACCGAATATACTTAAAGAAATCCGCACCTTCGGCGATCTTAGCAATTTTAAAATAAATCCAACTAAATCAGAAGCATTAAATATTAATTTATCAAGGTCGTTGATGATGGAATTGAGAGATGGCTTTCCGTTTAAGTGGCAAATACATCACATCAAATATTTAGGAATTTGTATACCTACATGCCTGGATGAGCTTTTTGAGTTAAATTATACCCCACTATTACATCAGATCTCAAGGGACTTAACTTCTCCCACATACGGCAAGCCATCTTGGCTGGGCCGAATTAATGTGTTAAAAATGGATATTCTACCTATATTCCTACATATAATGCAAGCAGCTCCAGTAGAAATCCCCAAAAGGTTTTTCAAGTCAATTAAAGCGATATTTACTAGATATATCTGGGGCCCTGAGAAGGTACCACGCCTCCGATACACCTTGTTAGCAAAGGGTAGACAAGAGGGTGGGGTGGGCCTACCGGATATAGAATGGTATTATAGGGCAATTACATTATCCCATATAGTGGATTGGTGTCATGGTACTGAGGGGAAACAGTGGGTAGAACTAGAATCGCAGATTATGGACTTAGATGTTAGGGCCCTGCCTTGGATCCCTGTGTGTTCTAGGAGGTCTCTAAGTTATATCCCCTTATTGGTGAAAGTTGTATTACAAAATTGGGACGGCCTAATGACTGCTCAGGCTTCTCTACCCCTCTTATCATCTATACCAAGCCCCCTAACCCCAATTTTTGATAACTTGGGATTTGTTCCCGCAGTTAGAGTCAGGACATTTATGGGGCTTGATAGAAGGGACTGGCCGACAATGCAGACATTGTTGGTAAATGGGACTATCCCTGCTTTTGGGGATGTGTTCCCTAAATTTAATAACAATTTGAATTGGTTGGGGCAGTTTCAATATCAACAATTATGTAGCTATGTTAAAACACTTTCACCTCTGGATCAGATAAGGAGAAGGTGCACGGCCTTTGTGAACCTATGCGCCAGTGAACACCGTCCAGAACATGTGCTATCAAAAATCTATAAAATTCTTCTGGATATCTCGCCCAGTCAGCTTGATTACATTCAAGCACAATGGGAAAGAGACTTGGGGAAACAGTTTTCATCTAGAGATTGGGAAAAGGCTCTGGCTCTGACGCATGGGTTCTCTAGGTCATGTAAAGTACAGGAAAGAAATTATAAAATCCTGACTCGATGGTTCCGTACCCCAGCTAGGATGTCCCGATGGCGGGGGGGGACGTCCGATGTTTGCTGGAGATGTGGAAAAAAAACAGGTGATTATGTACATATGTGGTGGAGTTGTGATAGTATATCTCACCTTTGGAGATTAGCATTTGGGTGGTTTGAAAAAATGTACCCAGGGGAAAGGCATTTCTCTCCGGAGATAGCGCTACTCTCTATGTACCCTGGGACTATAAAACAAATAAAGGGGTCTATCCTGGGGCACTTGATGAGTTCAGTGAGGTATCTGATAGCCAAAAATTGGAAATTGGATGCCAAGCTGGGTGCTATAGATCTGGCAGAAGCCCTTAATGATACAATGAGGATGGAGGAACTGGTTCTGTCGGCACAGAGTCAAATGGATAAGTTCCACAGCATATGGGCAACTTGGCTGGAATTTAGAGAGGGCCTTGAAATAGAAACCACCATTGGTGAATAGGTGCAGATGGGGGAGGGGGACCTTTTTAGGAGCTAAAATAAAATATTTTCTTGAGACAACACTGATACGCGTTTCTCCCTTTTTTTTTTTTTTTTTTCTCTCCCTCTTTTTTCCTCTCTTTCTTTTATATTGGACGACAGTGGACCACTCCGCAAGGTGTGTTTTTCAGGAGTGGGGGATGGCTGGGGCAGGGGGGTGGAGGGGGACCTTTGACCGTCCTGCTCATTCCCTATTTACTTGGTATTGATATGGGGGAGTGGATATACTGTTGGACGTATAGTTTTATCTATTTGTGATACTATTTGTTGTAATATCATATTGTATTAATAATAAAAATTTTGATTATAAAAAAAAAAATGACAACACTGAAGATATTAGACTTTGACGCAATGTAAAATAATCAGTGTACAGCTTGTATAACAACACACAGCCATTAATGCTTAAACTGCGGGCAACAAAAGTGTACCCCAGAGTAAAGATTGTCAAAATTCTGCCCAATTAGGTTAGGTCCCTCCCCACGGGTCCTGGTACTGGTTAGTGTTAAAAGGGCTCAGGAAAACAAAAGGTCTAAGGTGTGAGTGGGGAGCAGGTGTGGTAAATTTGGTTCTATCGTTCTCACTTTCGCTCATACTGAAGCTCATCATGGCACCTCATGGCAGAGAACTCTCTTAGAATTTCAGGCAATTTCCTGGCGATCGCGTTTCAGTGCTATAGAAGTGCTAAACGCGATCGCTAAAAATTCGCTGCAGTGTCCAGTGATTTTTCCGCATTAATCGCGGAAAAATCACTCCCACAAAAGGCGCTTTTAAGGGTGAATGGGGCCTTAAGGGCCAAAATATAAAACATAGTCTAAAGGTGGCCACACACCATACAATTTTTTTATTTTGATTCGATCATTCTGATCCAATTTTCAGATTGATCGGAAGTTTCGATGAGAATCTTTGAGGTACCACACACGTATTTTCGAGATACAATTTGGGATAATGTCTAATCTCAAAAAATCATTTATGCAAACATAAATGAACCTGAGGCGGGGGATATAAAAAAAAAGTATACATACAGTACCTGGGGCTTCCTCCAGCCCCCTCGAGGCTGAACCCTCCCTTGCCGTCTTCCTGTGCCACCTGAATCCTCTGCTATTGATCTATAAAGATCATTTGGAGGTTAAGAGGTGAAGAAGTCATAGCAAAACTTGTGGCTGGAAAATTATAAGATCTGGAATGAGATGGTTTAGTAAGTAAAGTATTGGTGTATAATGCGAAGAGCAAGCCATTGGGGAATTGCAGCTTTTACCACATTGTTGCCTTTTTTATCACATTATAATCATTGTGAAACAACGCGGTCTATGTTCATTGTCCTCATTAGTCCTTTTCTAGTTTAGTTTGAACTTTAAAGAGAGAAAGTGAAAACAGAGTGCATACTGAATGAGACGGCAAGAGCTGTTTAATTGAGGGATTTAAATATAAGAGCATCATTAAAATTTCAACTTCACATGCCTTAAGCAGCTCTATCTAATCTCTTTAATACTTTCCTAATGTGTCAGATTCCCAAGCTTTCTTGTCTACTATCCCCCATCAAGTCAGAAAGTCGCATGACCTCTGGGCATACACGAAATAGAGGCACCAAGAAATGTGAACACTGGGATATTAGCCCATAGTAGATATTAGCCCATAGTAGAATATCAGTAACATTTACCCATGTTTGACTATTTTAGAGTGTTTTTATATTTTCGGACTATAAGATACACCTAGGTTTTTAGGCCAGAAATCAGAAGGGGAAAAACTAAACCTGGTGTGTATATAGTGCCAGGACATCTTATCGACCTATTCCCCCTAAGCTGTCTCTAAGCTACTTGGCCCGGCTACACAACACTTGACCCTCCTTGCCCCACCAGTTACATAACACTACATACTACACTTCACTAACCCCTGCTGCCCCACCAGCTAAGCTACACAACACTACACTAATGATACACAACACTACACTAACAGTACACAACACTACACTAACACAACAGAACATTACACTACAAAGCACTACACTAACACTAACACTACACAACACACACTACCAGTGCACAACACTACACGACACTACACTAACACCACAAAACATTACACTACACAGCACTACACTACCACTACACAACCCAACACTACACTAACAGTACACAACACTACACTGACACCACAAAACATTACACTACACAGCACTACACTAACACTACACAACCCAACACTACACTAACAGTACACAACACTACACTAACACTACACAACACTACACTAACACAACAGAACATTACACTACAAAGCACTACACTAACACTACACAACACAACACTACCAGTGAACAACACTACACGACACTACACTAACACTACAAAACATTACACTACACAGCACTACACTAACACTACACAACCCAACACTACACTAACAGTACACAACACTACACTAACACTACACAACACTACACTAACACAACAGAACATTACACTACAAAGCACTACACTAACACTACACAACACAACACAACACTACCAGTGCACAGCACTACACGACACTACACTAACACTACAAAACATTACACTACACAGCACTACACTAACACTACACAACCCAACACTACACTATCAGTACACAACACTACACAACATTACACTAACATTATACAAGCAATGAACTAACATTACACTTCACTACACTACACCGACACTTCCATACTGCACTTGATCCTGCCGCCACGCTCCTTTCCCCAACATGTAGGCATGCATCTCTTCTCCTCTTCCTGCCGTGAGCGGGACACTGTGGCCGCCTCAGTTCCTCCGGGTCCTCCCTACTTCCTGCCGCCGCCGTGCTCCTCTCTCCCTCGCTCCGGTCGTCATCATGGAAACAGGCTTTTCTTCTCCTCCTCCTGCAGCTCATCTGGGTCCTCCGTTTCCTCCATACTTCCGGCTTCCATACTGCCACATAGTGGCTGTTACTGTAATCACAGCAGCGCACGTGCGCCGTCCGTCATGTGTGACCACGATTTCTGTGTGAAAAGGTCAATACACTTTTTCTGCCCCTAGGCTGACAACATTTCTATGTATGTCACCGATCCTATGAGTATGTTCCCTTTTTTCCTTGAAACTGAAATAACAGATAGAAGAATGCAGTAAATGATTCATGATACCCGCTTTTACTTTAAATATCCTGGTTTCAGAATCAGAAACACTTCCTATAGCTGTATATTGCTGATTATTGGTATGTTCCCCCACCCTCCCACTGAGGCTTAACAAGAACCCGAGGCGGGTTTGTGCAATCATATTAGGACACAGAGGCATGTTCTGTATACAATGGCCTGCCTCTGTGTCCTTTCGTTGTGCGTCCAGCCCCCCCCCCCCCCCCCCCCCCGGCTCTGTTGTCCCCCATTAAAAAAAGCGCCAGGCTAGCAACACGCAGATTGTCGCTAGCCTGCTATTTACCTCTGCTTGTCAGTCACCGCCGCTTCCCCACCTCCTGTATAGTGTGGCTCCCCGCCTGTGTCTCTTCCCTCCCCGCCTCCGTAAGCCGATTGGAGGCGGGGAGGGAAGGGACGCAGGTGGGGAGCCGCGCTATACAGGAGGTGGGGAAGCGGCAGTGACTGACAAGCAGAGGTAAATAGCAGGCTAGCGACAATCTGCATGTTGCTAGCCTGGCGCTTTTTTTAATGGAGGACAGCAGAGCCAGGGGGAGGGGCTGAAGGCACAATGGAAGGACACAGAGGCAGGCCATTGTATACAGGGCATGCCTCTGTGTCCTAATATGATTTCACAAACTCACCTTGGGTTCTCTTTAAGGTGGCCACACACAATACAATAAAATTACCCAATTTTACGTCAGTTCGATAAAAACGATCAGTTGTCCCAAAAAATGAAAAGCTTTTTTATTAATTGGTGTGAGAAATCTCATCAGATTTCCCTTTTTTTTTGTATAAGTCAATCACGAATGGTGTTTTTTTTTTATCTATTTATTTTTTTTTTTGAAAATTGAAAGGTGTAAATTAGATTGTCAATTTATTAATGTATAAACCCAAGCAATTTTTCAGTTTTCACTCTTTTTTTCACAATTTGGGAATAATTGAACACATGTGTACATTGGTCAGATTTTTTAAATGTTACAATCAATCAGAAAAAAATGATTGTAATTCTTGAATTGTAAAAAATTGCATGTTGTATGACCACTTTTATCCTAGGCTGAAACTCTCACTTGCCAGTAATAAAGCTTTGGCCACCAGTAGAGATGGCCGAACTGTTCACCAGTGAGCAGTATTGTGCGAACATCGGCTGTTCGCATTCACGGCGAATAGCAAACATTTGGCGAGTTCGATTCGCCCCCTATACATTATCATTGAGCTAAACTTTGACCTCTTACCTCACAGTCAGCAGACACATGCCAGCCAATCAGCTAGCACCCCTTCCTGGACCCACACCCCCTATCAAAAAGCAGAGCAGTTGCGGTGGCCAGATTGGATTAATTCTCTGCTGGCTGCTGACTGTTAGTGAGAGCAGGGACAGACTTGCTGCAGATAGGTAGGGAAAGCAGTAGCTAGGCCTGTGTTTTTGTTCTTTACTTGCTGTGAAAGCATTTCAAACAGCCCTATTGAGGGCTAGCACATCGGTCTCCTGTGCTTTTTGTGTGTGTGGCACCCCACAGCCCACTGACACCCAGAGCTGTGTGCACACTACTGCTATTGCCTCATTAAGTTGCACACGGTGCATAGTGTGATTCCTGCCCTTTAGGGATGAAAAACCTACTTTGCATCATCTCCGTAATTTTTGGTGAGACTTTTGGCATGGATCCCCCTTTTGCATGCCACAGTCCAGGTGTTAGACCCCTTGAAACAACTTTTTCATCACTTTTGTGGCCAGAAACAGTCTTTGTAGGTTTTAACCACTTGAGGACCACAGTGTTAAACTCCCCTAAAGACCAGGCCATTTTTTAACAAATAGGCCACTGCAGCTTTAAGGCCTCGCTGCAGGGCCATCCAACTCAGCACACAAGTAATTCCATCCCTCCCCCCCCCCCCCTTTTCTCCCCACCAATGTTTGTTTATTTTTTTATCAATATTTATTTAGGTTTTTTCTAATATTTTTACTTATTTTTTTTATATATCTTATCTCCCTCCCCCCCGCTTCAGCCTATGACAGCCGATCACAATCATGTCTCCCAGGGGGACAGCCATGCCTTAGACCACAGCGCTGTACGGCAATAAAAGACTGCGGTTTCGCCGTCTAACAGTCTCCGAGCGGCGATCACCGCTGGGAGACTAAAGGCGAGGCAGAGCTCCGCCTACCAAGCAGAGATGCGCGCACATCAGCGAGTGTGATCTCCTGCAAAACAGGCCCGCAGGACCTTACGCCAATCGGCGTTAGGTGGTCCTGGGGCTGCCGCCACGTCCAAAGCAGTCGACAAGTACAATAGTTAAAATTCACCTGCCCATTGACGTCTATGGCGGTTTGCCAGAATAGCCTGTTCGTGAACATTTGCGGAAGTTCGCGTTTGCCGTTCGGGAACGAAAATTCTATGTTCATGATATCTCTAGTCACCAGTGATAAATTTCAGAATGTAAATAAGGGAGAGGAAAGATTTTACACTTGGCAAACACTGACTAAATAATCTATAAATGAATATTGTAAAAAAAAAAAAAAAAAAAAAAAAAAGCAATTCTATTAATTTTGTTATTTTGATTACAGTTATCTTTAAGAGTTAAGAATCCAGGGCTGTGAATCATAGTTTACAGTCAGACTGTACCATATCTCTCCCTGAGAGGGTTGTAAAACTCTGTGTGACTGAAAAACATGAGTGCAGAGATACAATAGTTACGTAGTTCAAGATTTATCTATGAAGAAGCTGAAGAAAAACATTCAAAATCATTCACTTGGGAGAGTAAAGTTTTTTTTTTACTTTTAGAGATAAAACAAGTTTATAGGATTCCAGATAAGTCACATTTAGGACTAGAACTATAATTCGATTTTTTTAAGGGAACCCAAGGTGGAAGGGATATGGAGGCTGCCATATTTATTTCCTTTTAAACAGTTGCCTGGCAGTCCTCCTGATCCGGTGTCTCTAATGCTTTTAGCCATACCTAGACCATGAAACAAATATGCAGCAGATCAGGTACTCTGACTCAGGTTATACTGGATTAGCCATATGCCTGTTCCAGTACTTAAAGAGGAACTCCAGTGAAAATAATGTAGTAAAAAAAGTGCTTCATTTTTTACCATAATTATGTATAAATGATTTAGTCAGTGTTTGCTCATTGTAAAATCTTTCCTCTCCCAGATTAACATTCTGACATGTATTACATGGTGACATTGTTACTGTGGGCAGGTTATGTAGCTGCTCCTAGCTGTTTTGGCCGTTGGAGACAGCTGTAAACAGCTAATTCCTGTCTGTGAACATTGTTACATTGTGGCAGTTTGCCCAGAGTACCGCGGTACCCAGAGCTTCTTGTGGGAGGGGTTTCAGCACAAAATCAGTCATACAGCGCCCCTGATGGTCTGTTTGTGAAAATCATTATATTTCTCATGTAATAGGGAGTATCAGCTACTGATTGGGATAAAGTTCAATTCTAGGTTGGAGTTTCTCTTTAACCTCCTTAGCGGTAACCCCGTGTGTGACACGGGGTAAGCCGCCAGAGGGTGCCGCTCAGGCCCTGCTGGGCCGATTTAAATAAATTTTTTTTTGCTGGACGCAGCTAGCACTTTGCTAGCTGCGCCAGCACCCCGATCGCCGCCGCCGCGTGCCCGATCGCCGCTATCCGGTGCGGCGCGCGCCCCCCCCCCCAGACCCCGTGCGGTGCCTGGCCAATCAGTGCCAGGCAGCGCCAAGGGGTGGATCGGGTCTCCCAATGACGTCCCGACGTCGCTGACGTCGGTGACGTCATCCCGCCCCGTCGCCATGGCGACGGGGGAAGCCCTCTAGGAAATCCCGTTCTTGGGATTTCCTGATCGGAGATCGCCGAAGGCGATCGAAAAGGGTGGGGGGATGCCGCTGAGCAGCAGCTATCATGTAGCGAGCCCTGGGCTCGCTACATGATTTAAAAAAAAAAAAAATTTAAACTGCTGCGCTGCCCCCTGGCGGTATTTTTCATACCGCCAAGGGGGTTAATCCAGAAGATCAACCGGGCTGCCAGGCAACTGGCATTGTTTACAAGGAAATAAATATGGCAGCCTCTATATCTCTCTCACCTCGGGTTCCTTTTAAAGGACCACTGCAGTGAGAGGTATATGGAGGCAGCCATATTTATTTCATTTTAAACAATGCCAGTTGCCTGGCAGCCTTGCTGGTATTCTATTTGGCTGTAGTAGTGCCTGAATAACACCAGAAACAAGCATGCAGCTAATCTTGTCAGATCTGACAATAATGTCCGAAACACCTGATCTGCTGCATGCTTGTTCAGCTAAAACATATTAGAGGCAGAGTTGTCCTTTAAATCCCATCAGATTATTTCACTTCATGCTTGCTCCGTTAGCACTGATGAAGAGCAGATGTGCTGAAAATATCACACGTTTCTCAGTACGTCGCTCCGTGTCAAATAACTGAATATTTCCATGCATTAAGTTCTAGACGCTCTGCCCTGCTGTCAGTAGATTCCATCCTCTAGCTTTGCAAGTTGTGAAACGCTGAAGTATGTTAGCCATCACTTCAAGGAGAACGTATATATTTAATAATGGTGACACCATCAATTGACTAACTCAAAAGATTTCAAGAGCATGCTTGCCTCATGTTAAAAGTCTTCAGACACCCATGCTGTGTAGTAAACCTTATCCTGAAAGCACCACTTATTAGTTACATTGAAAGGTTTTTAATGTAATCAATTAGTTGTGCTGCTACAATAAGGTCTAGTGCACAGAATGAGAGTCTGAAGAAGATATAATTACGTTGAAAGGTTACTCTTTTAATCACTTGAGTTGGTCAAGTAAATGGTGTCTTCCCTATTGACTTCCTGCTTCTCCTGAAGCCTTGAGCGGCAGGAAGTGGCTGTGAAAGGGTTTCCAACAAGGTACTATAAAAGTGATTTACTGTGACATTAGCGAGTGAAAGGAGTTTATATATAGGCAATAAAAAGCTCTGTCACTGAGCGTCTACACCGTAACTGGAGCTGTGCTTCGTAACCAAACGATAACTGAATAAGTACGGAGCAAAACAGTCCCTTTTACAGTGTCATAGCTACAGTACCGTGAACCTCAATTCTCATTTTACAGTGCCCAGCAACACCATATGTATAATACTATATGTATAATAATCCCATGATACAGACCTCTTAAACAGCCACTGTGTGAGAGAGGTGAAGATAGAGGAAAAGGAAAGGTTTGTTGACAATTTCCGCTATTCAAAGATCATAGATATGTGAACATTACCTCTACAGCACCAATAAAGAGCTAATACAGCAACTAGAGGAGGCCACTTGGGGGCGGTAGCAGGAAAAAAGGGCGCCGGTTAGACTCTTAATGCATTTATCATTAATACAGCGAAAAAAGCAGAAAAAAAGGGTGACGCGATAAATATCGTTAACAACATTAGAACATTACAGTTTTTGAAGTATGTTATCGTTTTAGAAGCTTGCAACATTATAGTGTTTGTCATATTATTTCATTTGTATTTACAGATTTTACGTTATCAAAGAGATTATCGTTTCTGTGTGTAAAAGAGTGTTTCTGCAGAGGGAGTGGTTAGGGTTAGGCACCACCAGGGGAACTTGTTAGAGTTAGGCACCACCCGGGCGGTGGTTCGTTTTAGGCAACACCAGGGGGAGTGGTTAGGGTTAGGCACCACTGGGGGGGTTAAGCTCCAATGGGGGGGAGGGTGGTTAGGGTTAGGCGCCACCCGGGGGTGGTTAGGGTTAGGTGCCATTAGGGGAGGGATCTGTGTGAGAGTAGGGTTGGGTTAAGCTGTATTGTTGAATTACATAACGATTCTTAACGTTAATATCTTTTCGTTATTATTTTCCGTCTGTTTTTACAACGGTATTTATGGTTAACCAAGTTTGAAGTAAAAAATGGCCGACACCATCCATTGATATTATGCTCTTTTAAAAGAGCATAATATCAACGGATGGTGCCGGTTATTCTTTACTTCAGTTGGATACATCTGCAGTGCTGGCAGATAGGCTGTGGCACATCCACTTGGAAGCACAGAAGGGTGCTACACTACTTCTACTCACTTGTTAACCAAGTTTGACAATAATGTTTATCATTATCAGATTATGTTATCCACCGGCGCCATTTCGTTATCCAGCCAAGCCCTTTTTTCTTGGTGCCCTTTTTTCATGCACGTCTTGAGGGCGGGCACCTCATGTCCAGAACAACTCCGCTTACAGCATAGGGGGAGGATGAGGAGGTGAGCCGATGACAGCCGTGCTCACCAAAATTGGTAGAGCACCCGGCTAAAAGAGCCTGAGGAGAACACTGTGGACTATTTGGGTGCCCGATAGGCACTAATGCAAAATAACGGCTGTTGAGCGCCAAACAAGAAATTTGTATGCCTGATAAATAGCAGGTACTGGGCCCATCCAACCAAAATTTTTCATTTGAGCATTAGTGTTTTGAAAAATATAATTTTGAAATTAGTTTTGAAAATTATTATTTTGTAAATTATTGTTTTAACTTTTTTAAATCATTTTAAAACTTGTTTTGAGAATTATGATTTCGTAAATTATTGTTTTGAAATGTATTATCTTAGAAATGTATTTTATTTCCAGCAGAGAAAGGGCGTTTTAGAGTAAGGCATCAGGAAAGGGGGTCTTAGGGTTAGGCACCACCAGGGGGTCTTAGGGTTAGGCACCACCAAGGGGGTTAGGGTTATGCACCACCAGTGTGGTCTTAGGGTTAGGCACCACCAGGGGGTCTTAAGGTTAGGCACCACCAGAGGGGGTCTTAGGGTTAGGCACCACCAGGGGGTCTTAGGGCTTTGCACCACCAGGGGGGTCTTAGGGTTAGGCACCACCAAGGGGGGGGGTCTCAGGGTTAGGCGAATTTCCTGATTCCCTGTGATGGATCCTTTACACACTGATCCCCGTGGAGACCTTGATCTGTATGGGGAAGCTTGGAAAAGCCTAGTTTTTGAAGGCAGACAAGGCAGAGCAGCAATGACCGACATAAGAACAGATGGCTTTCTTTATTATGGGATCTTCAAAGGAAAAATACAAAAATCTATATTACTATAAATTACCAAGCAATTGTTTACTCTAGGGAGAAATGTTAGAAAAACATAGATTTACCCCAGAAAGCAGATTTTTTACATTCTGTCCTATGAACTAAGAACAAGGAAGCAGACCGATTCCCAGCATCCACATCTCAGATTCAACCACCGGACATTAATTATCCACTTGTCAAACAGCTTTCAATAATATTTACGGGGAACTTTAAAGCGGATGTGCAGACAAAAAATACACTCTAAGTTGGTATGAAGCGACTGTTTAAATATTACAAAAAACAGATCTTCTTTGGTGAAAAGTAAAACGATAACATTCTGTCCTGCGAAATATGGTAAATAAAAGGAAACAGAGAAGTTCCCAGATTATTTGCCGCTTCTCATAAATTATCCATTAACCACTTCCCAACCACAGTTTTTTTCCCCCTTTAAAGTGGACCTGAACTCTTGCACAGTACAGAAGTAAAACAGAGAAATGCACCCTGTATGTATTTAGAGAGTTTAGCCTGTTTAATTCCCCCTCATTTTTGTCTAATCACAAGTTGTAATCTGATCTCTCCCCTGGGTCACATGGCTGCCACAGCAGAGATGGCAGATAAGCTAATTTGAAAGCACAGGATATTAACAATATGTCTGCTTCCATGAATCAGGAAGTAGAAACAGTGCATATTTATTTTAGGATTTGTATCAGCTGTAACAAAGAAATGTTTTTCTTTAAAGGTTATTATGCTGTTGCGTATCGTTTAGAACATAGAGTTCAGGTCCGCTTTAAAAACGAGAGTGATTTTCAAATCACGCTCTTCTCATTCATTCGCTAATAACTTTATTGTTACTTATCCCATCAAAATGATCTATATATTGTTTTATTCTACACAAATGACGTTTCGTTGGGTGTTGCTGTTAAGAATTATCTTATTTGATATGCTTTTAAAAGGGAGTAACTACTTCACGCCCTTTGATGCAGAGGTTGATCCTTCAGATCAGGTGTTTTTTTTGGCTACAATTGTTATGGGTGTGAAGATCATGATGTCCACACTTGTGTTATGACCTTTGCAAGATCGTCCTCATGGCTGTGAGGGTCACCAGGGGGAGGCAAGGGAAGGGTAGTGAACAATGGGGGGTGCTATCAAAGTTTTGCTGGGTGGTCCTATGATTTGTAGTTACGCCCCTGGCCACATGCCAGTACTGCCATGATGTTATTTTGCGTTAAAATGTCCTTCTTTCTTAAAGTATACCTGAGATGAGGGAACAAGAAGATTTTACTTACCTGGGGCTTCTCCCAGCCCCCTGTAGTTTGTCAGCTTCTTCACTGTCCTTCCGGCCTGCTCCGTCGAGGGCTGCTGCGCATGCACTGTCCCAGCCATACACCTCCTTGATCGCAGCTTTCTGCACATGTGCAGTTTGTAAAGACTTGTAGATGCGCTCCTGGCTATTGGAACATGATCAAAGATGCGCACAGCCCAGAAAAGAGCTGTAGCCCCGGGGCCACTGACATTAATATAGCCACTGCAGTACAATGGATCGGACCGTGAGGACACGAGGGAGCTGAAAGACTACCGGGGGCTGGACAAAGCCAGGGCCACCTTCAGGGCATCACAGGGGTGACTGGAGTATGGGGCCCGAGGGGATAATTTAGTGTTAGGCATCGGCAGAGGGGTGGTTAAGGTTAGGCATTGTAAGGGGAAAGATTCAGTGTGAGAATAGGTTAGATTTAGTTGTAGTAAAATATCAGCATTGGGGCAGAGTGTAGTGAGGGGGGGCCCCATCGGTTTACCCAGTATGGGGCCCAGAAAATTCTGAAGGCAGCCCTGGACAAAGCCCAAGGTAAGTGAAACTCCTTAGTGCCTCCCCTCCCCCTTACACACACACTTCTTCCAAACTGAAGGGTTATATAAAAATACATTGGTACTTTTCTTGGTGGAAGCAAGTCTTTTGCCGGTTCAAAGGCTTCCCAGTCCTCTTGCAGTTTACAATTCCACCGTAGGGTCCCGCTACACTTATTTGACTAGCGTCAGTCGAATACTTTTTTTGGCCATGCCACCAGCCATGGATGAGTGTGTCTCAACTGTGTATGTCCAATTAAGGTCCATGCATGCCCAGTGGAATAAAGTGGTCATGCACACAGGCAGGGACGGATCTAGGGGGGGGCAGGCGGGTCTTGTGCCCCAGGCGCAGTTTGTTGAATTCTTAAAAAGGTGGCAAAATTTGGATGGGGAATTGCAGTTTAGGCGCCAAAACCTGACCTTTAGGCGCCAAAACCTGACCTTTAGGTGCCAAAACCTGACCTTTAGGCGCTGTTTTGGTGCCAAAACCTGACCTTTAGGCACCAAAACCTGACCTTTAGGCGCCAAGACCTGACCTTGCCCGAGGCGCAACTTGGTCTAGATCCGTCCCTGCACACAGGAAAAAAGCATACACGAGCTGCCACATTAACAAGGTTTCGAGGGATCTTTTTCCAGGAATGGTGTGCTGTAAGTTTGAAGGGCTTGTAAATGAAAGGTGCCCCACAATCCAATTTCCTGTTCGATCGACCATCCAGTGCTTCGGGGTAACAGTAAAAAAGGGCGCTGGAGGCTAGTGGACAAATCGGGTGCCGCCATCCACTCCTATAATAATTATCGTTTACTGGGCGCCGAACAGGAAAAAAGGGCGCCGAGAATAATAACGTTTTCCAACGGCGCCCGAAGATTTTTCATGTTTTATAACTGCTTGTGATGATTTACGTTTCTTATTTCAATAAAACATTATTTTAAATGTTATCCCTTACTGTTTGTAAAACATTATTATTCACGAAACAAAGCGATCAGTACGTAATGTAAATTGTAATATATTTTATCCCTTACTGTTTTTAAAACATTATTCTACACACAATACAGTGAGCACTAAGGAGGGTCTTAGGTTTAGGCACCAACAGGGTGGTCTTAGGTTTAGGCACCAACAGGGGGGTCTTAGAATTAGGCACCAACAGGGGGGTCTTAGGTTTAGGCACCAACAGGGGGGTCTTAGGTTTAGGCACCAACAGGGGGGTCTTAGGTTTAGGCACCAACAGGGGGGTCTTAGGTTTAGGCACTAACAGGGGGATCTAGGGGTTAGGGGTAGGTACAGGGAGGGCTACTTAGGCAACAACAGGGGGTTCTTAGGTTTAGGCACCAACAGGGGGGTCTAGGGGTTAGGGGTAGGTACAGGGAGGGTTACTTAATAATTTTTTGTTTAAACGTTATTATACATTTCACTATTTAAACGAAAGATTAACGTTTTTACAATTGCCGATTTAATGCACATTATTTAATGATTTATAACTTTATAAAACATTAATTTTAAACGAAATACAGTACAATACATTTTTAAACGTTATCCATGCTTATCGTTTAAAACCCCGCGCCATTTTTTCCCAGCGCCCCTTTTTAACGTACGCGTCCTTCGGACCCACCAGCAGAGGAGAAAATGATAAGCAATCTGATCAGAATAAAATAATCAGTAGAATGATAATTTGTTGTCAATCTACCCAATCCTATCGATCACATGATCGATAGTTTCTGAGATTGTGCCGTTAATGGCCACCTTTACAGTTGTTACTAATGAAAGCCTATTTGAAGACATTCTAAACCCCCATTTAGTTTAATTACACTAACACTTTAAAAGATAAAAAAAATCTTCATGCACCATTAGAAAACCCAAATCCCCAGTTAAACCACCTCACATGGGGTGTTTACATTGGCTTGGTCTTTTACAGCCTTTATTAAAACTATTAAACCCTAAGTATAAAAAGACTGAGCCTGCCTCATGAAAAATAAATAAAGACTGGGAGCTTTAAATGTCCTCAATGTGCTTTTAATAGATAATGAAACGGATGGGAGATGGAATACAACTTTACGAGCCAAATGGTTCGGTTGTTACAACTATCATTATTGCTCTTTGCTGTGTAGATATCATGGTACCATTTAATATTTTATTATATTTATCAGTACAAGTCTCTTGTTAAAGGGAACCAGAGATGAACGTTTCACACAAAATAAACATATCAGTCGATAGCTTGTAAAGAATAAATGCTCTGCCTGATAATTTTGCCGCTCTGGTGTGCCTTTTTTAGTGTTTTTTTATCCATTATTGCTCCAGGAAAAATCAGATATGGCCGCCGGCTCATATCCCTTCTGCTTCCGGGTTATGAGTTGTTCTGGATGTGCTGTCTAGGCTATATGAGACTATGCTGCTATCTAGGCTAAATGCAGCCTTTCATCTGTGTGCTTTCATTTTGGTATGATGTACAGCTGCCTGTAGGAAGTGTCTCTCATAGGAATGAAACTGCAGTCATCATCAGTATCTAGTGCACACAGAGCACACAGGGATCATATTGCAGCCACAGAGCTTCTCTCTCAGCAGGAGCAGCCCCTCCCATGTCATCACAGCTCTCAGTATGCAAAGCAGGAAATCTAAGCCAGGAGGTGGCAGGCTTGGGCTTGAAAAGACTCCACAGAAGAGTGACTCAGCTATAATGATTCCAGGTCAAACCTAGACTGAGCCAGTCGGGGATTCTTATCACAGCTGCTAATAGACTAATTAAGCAGATAACAATGAAACTAAAAGCAGGGTAGGTGTTTACTGTCATGTTCCCACTGATAAATGCAATAAAATACATGAGGGTGCTTCGTCTCTGGTTCTCTTTAAGGCTCGTGCAGATTTTTCCTGGAAGGCTTTTGCTGCTTGCTCTGTGTTGGCAGAACATGGCTTTCTCTTTCACTTATGGTGCTGCTGGGCACCTGGCCAAGGGCTTTGCTTGCAACTGGTGTAAGCCTGTCTTGGGCATACGTATATGCACGCTGCTGGTGAGCTGGCACAGGGTGAGCCAAATGATGGCTCAATTGGCTGCCAATCAAATCCCCAGCACTGTAAAATTTTATTCCCCCCTCTGACTCGTCACAACTCGGAGGGAGATGTAACTCAGGTTCTGGCAATCGCTGCAACCCCAAATTACCCTTATGTGCCCCGCACAGTATAACATTACAGCTACGGTGGCGCCTAGTTTCAGCACTCGGTGGGGGGTCCACCCGAAGTGTGGACAGAAGAAAGGCAGAGAGAGAGAGAGAGTGAGCAGAAAGAGAGAGAGACAGCAGAAAGACAAAGAGAGAGACAGCAGAAAGGCAAAGAGAGAGACAGCAGAAAGGCAGAGAGAGAGTGCGAGCAGAAAGGCAGAGAGAGAGAGAGAGAGAGAGAGAGAGAGAGAGAGAGCAGAAAGGCAGAGAGAGAGAGAGACAGCAGAAAGGCAGAGAGAGAGAGGCAGCAGAAAGGCAGAGAGAGAGAGCAGAAAGGCAGAGAGAGAGCGAGCAGAAAGGCAGAGAGAGAGACAGCAGAAAGGCAGAGAGAGAGACAGCAGAAATGCAGAAAGAGACAGCAGAGAGGCAGTGAGAGAGAGAGGAGAGAGGGCACAAAAAGGGAGAGAGTGCGAGCAGAAAGGCAGAGAGAGAGAGCAGAAATGCAGAGAGAGAGAGACAGCAGAAAGGCAGGGAGAGAGAGAGAGAGACAGCAGAAAGGCAGAGAGAGAGAGCGAGCAGAAAGGCAGAGAGAGAGAGAGAGCAGAAAGGCAGAGAGAGAGAGAGCAGAAATGCAGAGAGAGAGAGAGATAGACAGCAGAAACGCAGAGAGAGAGACATCAGAAATGCAGAAAGAGACAGCATAGAAGCAGAGAGAGAGCACAGAAAGGGAGAGAGAAAGACAGCAGAAAGGCAGAGAGAGAGAGACAGCATAGACGCAGAGAGAGAGTGGGGAGAGAGACATCAGAAAAGCAGAGAGAGAGCGCAGAAAGGCAGAGAGAAAGAGACAGTGAGCTCACAGTGGCTCACAGTGATCACAGGGTCAGGAGCTCCTGACCGTCTCATGGAGCTCTGCTGTCATAGCGACGGCAGGGCCAGTGGTGGAAGGTCCGTGTGGCGCGCTAATTGAAATCCATGTGCGCTGGCAACACTAGAAAAATACATGTTTTTGTGAACAATTTGTCAAAAGCAAAAGAAAACTTAATTTGCATAAGGAGCTGCTTCATTCTTATCTATCAGCTACTGTGTGTGCTGACATAAGTGTTTGTACACGGGATAATGCTGCACTTCCCTCTAATTTTCTTCACTTCCCCTTTCTACTCTGCTATCTACTCTTTAAAACTTTATTTGACATAATCTTGAATTCTTCTCTATCTACATATAGAACAAAAAAGGGGATTTTATTACTTCTGAGAAAACACCGTATTTTCCAATGCGGTCCAATACTAACCCTTTACCAGTGCATAGGATTGGAGTAATCGTAGCAGGTTGGTACTACAGTGTTACAATAGTATGATGAGCAATGCAATAGTGCATAAATAGTGCAAACTCTCATCTCCAGTGTACATAGCGTGCTCTAGCGTAGGTGGATCAATGGCACAAATAAGAAGAATGGAAGATGCTGGCAGAGGCACTGCTATAAATCACTGCTTCAACGAACGTCTCTTAGGTCTTAGTACATGGAACACGTGCATTGTCCATAACAGTTACTGTATACTCCGGCGTATAAGACTACTTTTTAACCCTGGAAAATCTTCTGAAAAGTTGGGGGTCGTCTTATACGCCACGTGTCATTGATACAGGGTGATACGCCCTATCCTGTTACTGCCTCTCAGATCTCGCTGCTGAGAACTGTAGTGAAGCGCCGCAGGTGCACTTGAGCGAGATCTGAGAGGCGGAGAAGGAGGTAAATAGGATACAAGGGCGGGTCAGACACGTGAAAGAGGCATGTTTTATGGGCACAGCACAATCTATTCTTCCATACCGCTCTGATAAACAGGTAGACAAGGAGAGCTGACCAATCCAACCAGTCAATCACCTATATACTGTTATATACTGGGTACCACATACAGTACAGCACCAGTATATGTTCATACACAGCACCAGTATATGATGTTTTTTAATTTGGTGTGTGTTGGAAGAGGGGTAGTCTTATACAGTGAGTATGTGCCAAACTATATTTTAACTGGAAAAGTTGGGGGGTCGTCTTATGCGCCCAGTCGTCTTATATGCTGGAATATATGGTAAAGTGATAAACATACCGATGATTAAAGAGTGACACAAATGTAGACGGTGGGTGCTGGGTAGATTGTGGGACAGCCTCCGTAGAAGCACAGAGGTGCGCAAAACGGCTGTCAGGCATCTGTACCCAGCACCCACCGTCTACATTGTGCCACTCTTCAATCATTTGTATGTTTACCACTTTAACTGTTATGGATGAAGCACATGTTCCATGTACTATGTGACCTAAGAGACTTTTATTAAAGCAGTGATTAATAGCACTGCCAGCATCTTCCATTCTTCTTATTTGTGCCCTTTACCAGTGCATCTTCACCATCTACTTCCTGCCTAACAGACAGCCATAGATGTCAGCTGATTTGAAATACATTATTTGCACCTGGTCAAAAACCCTGACATTGACCACTTCCTGCACCTCAGACTGTCATTGCTACAGTCTGCAAACCTCTCAGAGAGACACTGTCTGTGCCTTCACTCTTTTACTCCGTGCAACAAAATGATGCAATCCAGGTGGCAGCAGTAGTCACATTCAAATTTCAAGGTTGGATTTTTTTAGCAGCAGAAGTCATTTATTTCACACAAAAAGATACAATTTGAGGACACTGCTTACCAAGCTATTACATGGTGTAGTTATTTAACCCTAAACAGATCTTTCATGGAGTCCCTGATTCCTCTATCTATTTTAAAGTGTACCAGAGACCAGCTAATTATAGATATTTTTTTACTTACCCAGGGCTTCCTCCAGCCCCATAAGCACGGATGCGTCCCTCGCTGTCCTCCTGAGTGCCTCCATTAAAAGGGTTCTGTGGACTGCTACGCCGTCCTCCTACGATCCAACTCCTCCACGGCGTCCTCCTACGATCCTCCATTCCCCGCCACCGGTCCCGGTCTAATATTCATCTAACAAGATGAATAATGCTCGCTCCCGCACGCGTCATCAGAAGCTTACTGCGCTGGCACAGTACGAAGTTTTCTTGTACTGCGCAGTAAGCTCCCGATGATGTGAGTGGGAGCGAGCAAGCGCGTGGCCACGGCCGCACAGCTGCAGTCTAATTAGATGCCTAATTAGACCGGGACCTGTGGCAGGGAACAGAGGATCGCAGGAGGACGGCGTGGGACACGACAGCTGAAGGGGGCTGATAGAAGCCCCAGATAGGCGTCGTTTTTTGTTTATTTGAGCAGTCCACAGAACCCCTTTAAGCCGCAATCTTCTCCGATATTCGGCTGAATAACGTCAGCAGGGGCCTTCTGCGCAAGGTCCATAAGATGCCCCTGCATCATGGATGCACCAGGTAATAGTATATTTTTTTCCCTGGGTTTTGTCCTCTAAAACTATGTAAGGTTCATCTTATGGTCTGAAAAATATGGTACACATTACTTGGGTTACCTGGATCACACAAACTGTGTAACACATCATACTTTACTGTTGTGATTACCGGTAAAATTGCTGTGTGCTCCCTCCCTGTAACTTTACCATAGGTTGCTGAATATACCCCATGGAAAGATAATGCACTAGATTTTGTGAATTAACCTCAAGATGACCTATCAACCTTTTTATCACTAGTCTTCTATCAGAAGTGTTAGAACAGCCACACAGAGGTTTTATGGCCTTTAATTAGTTTTCAGGAAAGCTGCCATTGCAGTCCAAATGCAAAGATATAGCATTCTTTTGTTAACCTTTGCAATGAAAAAAAGACTAAAAAGAGAACAAAGGCAAGCTCATCTTAACCCAGGCAATCTCATCATGCCATAAGTTACTTCAGGTACACTTTAAAGGGAACCAAGCACCACTTTTCTTTTGGGGACGAAGCACACTTTAAAGGGAACCAAGCACAACTTCTCTTGGCTTTTAATAGCTATAGGAGCTGCCATGTTCCCTCTCCCCTTCTGGCTGTCAATTATTAATCCACAGGGAAGGTGTGAAGATAGAATCTGTTGCTTCTCTAAAGTCTTTGAAGCACTTTGTGCAATCTACACACACCACCTGCTGACCAAAAGCTTTTCGTTTTCTCTCGGCTAATGTTTGCAATAAAATAATAAGTAGTTCTTATCTACCTGAGATTGCCATGGAAGTAGGTGGAAATAGGGTAATAAAGCCCCGTGGTAAATCTTTAAATGTAAAAATAAGAGGTAAAGTTATTATTTCTTTAAATAATGAGTCACATTGTTGTCATGCATTTTTAAAGTGCGATAGAGATGCTATGGGTGCTAAAAATGGTGCTTATAAAAATAACTGTTGTGTTCAGTTTTCATAGAGGCAGAATAACTGAAACTAGGTTTATTTACAGTGTTCAACAGCCCTATACATGAAGCAGAAATGCACTCCTTGTTCCTAGCTAGCTGAGAACAGGAACAAATGATTGACAACAGTCTTGATAATCTTATGCAGGCATGCAGTATCACAGTGCCATCTACAGGTCAAATGTATAAACAAACACCACTGAAACACTATTGTCCTTGGTGCTGTATTGCAAGTATAACCGATTTCTCAGCTAATCTCAAGACTTATTTACATAGCGGACAAGCTGGTTACCTCCCTAGCGGTATGGACAGATTCTCCGTCCAAACAAAACATGCTGTGAACAGTATAAACATACATACACATCACTACTCTCCTGCACTGTATACTAGACCCTTGCTTGACACATTTTGGCAAGTTACAGGAAAAAAAAGTTTTAAAAATACATTTTATCACTTTTTGCACAGAAATCCAGGGAAAATTGAACGCCAGGGAGGTTTTTAAAGAGCATATGTAAAACTTGGGCAGCTAATCACTTTTGCAGAACAAACATCTTTAAAAGGAATTACGTAACAAATGTTATTCCCATCTAATGACATTCTGTGGATTTCTGAACTTCCTCAAGTCACATAGCCCCATTTTTAAACAGAGTTTCTAATCCTCACTTGGCAGAGGTGGTAACATTTGGACACTGTTTACTGAGAATGAGATATCCGTTTATATATTTACATCTGTGCCTTGAGTTTGGGATCCTTTCACGCTATGAAACGCAAAGCACACAAGATGTACGCTACTGTGTTTTTAGTGTGCGCTTGCTCTTTAGATTGGGCTATGTGTCACCTATTCTAGGATGTGTAATCCTATTACATGGATACTGCTTTATGGAGAAGTTAAAACCTCCCTGGCGTTCAATTTTCCCAGGATTTCTGTGCAAAAAGTGATAAAATGTATTCTTAAAACTTTTTTTTTCCTGTAACTTGCCAAAATGTGTCAAGCAAGGGTCTAGTATACAGTGCAGGAGAGTATTGGTGTGTATGCACGTTTATACTGTTCACAGCATGTTTTTATGGATGGACATTTCTGTCCATACCGCTAGGGAGGTTAAATCTCTCTGAGGCCTGGGACCCACTAAAAAGCGCTATCGCAATCGCTAACGATTTGTTGTAGCACTTCGCATGCGATTTTGGGAGTGAATTCCCTGCTCCTATACAATACATTAAAAAAGCTTCCAAAATGCTGCATGTCCTGCGATCGCACTAGTGGAATCTGTCCCATCCATTTACATTGGCAGACAGTTTAGGTAAACCGCTGGTGATTGAAAGCATTCCCTAAACACTCAAAAAAAAAAGGCGTGAGAAGAAGGGAAAAGAGATTTTTGGTTAGTTCTAGGAACTGTTTTGTTTTTTGTTTGTTTCCATTACGCAATGATTTTAGGTTTTAGGAATAAATGTGAAGTTTGAGGTGACATCTTTGCAATCTGTAAAGCAAGCTTGGATTTCTACTGAGAAAGCCCAGCACCGTCTGAATTATTGCAGACTTCCCTTGTAACACTAAAGTAAACTCCATATAGATACATTTCATTTTGGCTTGTGGGGGTGTTCTTGATGTGGGACTCAGTCTGCAATATAATATAATCTAAACTAAAGCTGTAAAATAAAAGGCTAAGCAGCATATTAACCCATCAGCAGACTGCAGTGCAATCCTATGTCGGCATATCTTGTTTGGCTGCCTAGTGCAGCGGGTGGCAGTGAGCACTGAGCAGCTGTAGTTACCTGTTCCGGACGGCTTCCTCCACCCATGGCTCTTAACTTACAAAGGCCTTCTCAGCCTCGGGCTGCCCATGAGGCGGGGTGAGGCGGGGTGAGGCAGGTTCCTGAGGCGTGGGTGGGGGAGGGGGCGAGGAGCTGGAGGGGATAACAGCCAGGAAGGGGCAGCGGGCACAGCGGTGGGGAGGGGGGGTCAGACCCCCCCTCCCTCACCTGGGTCTCCCCGGTCTGGGCTCCCCCTCCAGCTATCAGTGCAGTGTCAGAAGTACAGTAGGCGGCATTGCAGGAAGTGACGAGCAGTGGAACGCAAGGCTGGAACGTAAAGAGGTGTGTCATCGCTTTTCCGCCCGCTGCCTGACACTGCTCTAATAGCTGGAGGGGGGAGCACAGGCCAGGTGAGAGAGGGAGGTCCGGCCCCCCTCCCCACCGCTGTCCCCCTTCCTGGCTGCTAACCCCTCCAGGCTACCTATACGGGGGGCAATTATACTACCTATCGGGGGGGGGGGGGGAGGCGGCATCCTCACAAGTTTTCCTCAGGCGGCAAAAAGTCTATAGCAGGCTCTGGGTCTTCTGGATCCCGATCACATCCAATCACATGATATCACAACTGCTTTGATGAAATCTGTTGAAGGATCTATTGCCACGAACTTGCCTGGTCGATCACCTTCTGGTTTCATACACTATCTATCAAAGGGGTGGTCAGGTATGTCGAAGAAAATGTACGTCAAGTGGGAGAGGGAGGAGCAGCAGGGGATAACTGACCATGCAGCATTGAGCTGCAGCCAATTGGTACAAAATCGATCACTTCTCATTAATATTTCTGCTGAAATCGAATCAACATCAAGTGGACTAGGTGGTAAATGTATTATTATACTCAATCAATTTCTGTTTGGGGAATGTGTGATTACTTGTCAGATTGAGCCTTTACTGGCCAGTATATTGCTGTTATAATAATCCATGCTAAAAGCTGGCATTTTCTCTGGTGAAATATGTAATATTACAAAACTGGAAGAAACATTGTGGTACACTTTAGTAATTGCTGTCATAGCATTTTATTTAATTTCTTAAACTATGCAGAAGTTAATATAAAGTGATACGAAACTCAGCATTTTCTCTTTGTTCTAAAAGATTATTTACAGCATAAAATCTACTGCCATGAAAAAAAAATTGTATCTGGACAGCATTCAGTGAAACACAGCACGTTGCTCTTCAGTGGAAAGCTCCTTGCTGCTTCTAGCTGCTTCCGAAGAGGTGATAACATTATCTTTTGTTTACATTCCTCTGTTGCTACAATTAGTATACAGCCAGTAGCGTGCTCGCACTGCACACATTATAAAACCAGAGAGAGCTGAAGTGATCACTCGATACATTATCCTACTGATATAATAAATGGGAAAGTTCGGATGTTTGGATGTTTGGATGTTTAGAGGTTTGGATGTTTGTTACTCGATCTCGCAAAAATGGCTGAACGGATTTGAATGAAATTTGGCACACACATAGTACATTGGCTGGAATAAAGTATAGGATACTTTTTATTCCCATAACCAAAAAGGGTGCGGAGACAAATACAAATTTCACTGGAAAATGTAAACTGCAGCCATTCTTACACTGTTAATGGTAGGATTCTCAAACTTTGCACAGTTGGTCGTTGGGTGACTGGGATTAATATTCAGAAAGGTGGGAGGAGCCTACAAAAGCCAATCATAATTCACCTAATGATTTTCAAGGGGAATATTTACATTGCTGCCATTCTTGCACTGTTAATGGCACACGCCTCAAACCTGGTACAGTTGATCATTGGGTGACTGGGGTTTAAATTGATAAAAGGGGGTGGAGCCACAAACAGCCAATTTGTTTCATTTTAATGCAGGTTATGGATGCCAAAAACCGCAAAGCTCACAAACTTGGTAATTGTGTAATTGTGTGTTAAGGTTAGGAAAAGTGGGCGCAGCCAACACCAGCCACATACATAATCGGGAAATACCGGGGCATCAGTGGGTGGAGACAAATACACATTTCACTGAGAAAATGTAAACTGCAGCCATTCTTACACTGTTAATGGCAGGGTTCTCCAACTTTGCACAATTGGCCACTGGGTGACTGGGATTAATATTCAGAAAAGTGGGTGGAGCCTACAAAAGACAATCAAAATTCAACAATTGATTTTCAAGGAGAATATGTAATTGTTGCCATTCTTGCACTGTTAATGGCACAAGCCTTACACCTGGTACAGTTGACCATTGGGTGACTGGGGTTCAAATTTAGACAAAGGGGTGGAGCCACAAACAGCCAATCAGATTTGTTTAATCTCAATGCAAATTATTAATGCCAAAGACCGCAAAGCTCACAAACTTGGTAATTGAGTAATTGATTAATTGTGTGTGAGGGTTAGAAAAGGAGGCACAGCCAACACCAGCCAAATACATAAGCGGGCAACACGGGGTCATACGTGGGTGGAGACAAATACAAATTTTACTAGGTAAATGTAAACAGCAGCCATTCTTACACTGTTAATGGTAGGGTTCTCAAACTTTGCAGTTAATTACTTAGTGACTGGGATTAATATTCAGAAAAGTGGGTGGAGCCTACAAAAGCCAATCAAAAATTACCTATTGATTTTTCAGGGGAATGTTTCATTGCTGCCATTCTTGCACTGTCAATGGCACAAGCCTTAAACCTGGTACAGTTGATCATTGGGTGACTGGGGTTTAAATTGATAAAACGGGGTGGAGCCACAAACAGACAATCTTATTTGTTTCATTTTAATGCAGGTTATGGATGCTAAAAACCGCAAAGCTCACAAACTTGGTCATTGAGTAATTGTGTGTTAAGGTTAGGAAAAGTGGGCACAGCCAACACCAGCCAAATACATAATCGGGCAATACCGGGTTATCAGTGGGCGGAGACAAATACACATTTCACTGAGAAAATGTAGCTGCAGCCATTCTTACACTGTTAATGGCAGGGTTCTCAAACTTTGCACATTGGGTCACTGGGTGACTGGGATTAATACTCAGAAAGGTGGGTGGAGCGTACAAAAGCCAATGAAAATTCACCTACTGATTTTTAAGGGGAATATTTAATTGCTGCCATTCTTGCACTGTTAATGGCACAGGCCTCTTGCACTGTTAATCACCTGTATCTGGTACACTTGGCCATTGGGTGATTTGGGTTCAAATTCAGAAAAGGGGTGGAGCCACAGCTAATCAGATTTATTTTCTTTCATTGCAAATTATTGATGCCAAAGACTGCAAAGCTCACAAACTTGGTCATTAAGTAATTAAGTAATTGTTCGTTAGGGTTAGGAAAAGGGTGGCGGGGCCAACACCAGCCAAATACATACCCTGGCAACGCTGGGCGTCCAGCTAGTAATATATAAATATAGCAGCTATGCAGCAAAATGCAATGGCAGCTTTCAGAGCAGATAAACTGTACTGTACTTTGGGAACTTGTAATTTGTAAACAGGCAATATAAATTGTGTACAAAAGCAAATATGATAACTGTATGGGTAATAAAAAGTAGGAAAACTAATTTTTATTGAATGTTATGTCAGAGTCCCACTTTAACCAAAAAGTACTTGCCTACATTAGTACGTACTTAATTCATTACAAATCCTGACACATAGCAGTCATATGGCCAGCTAAAGCTATAGATGTATACTTGCTTGGACTATTATTACATTCTGCTGATGTTCTCAAATCACCCTTGTTCCTGTTTCAGAGGAAAAAGCACCAGCAGCCATGCAGTTCTTGCCTCCTCAGTAACATGATTGTCCCAAGTATGTAAATACACCCTCCTAGCTACATTACTCAATAACACTTAATCGTGATTGCAGAAAAAGAAACCATGAAAGCAAAACAAAAGCAGTTTTTTTCTATTAATGCAGAACTGAGCACAACACACAATGGGCTTGATTCACTAAGACAAATAGCACGCCTTATCAGAGTTAACACGCCTTATCAGAGTTAACACACCTTGGCCTTGATTCACTAAACCGAGATAACTCATATCATGGCCGTTTTCACGCATGATCGCGCGCAAACTCGAAAACGCGCGCGAAAACGGACGTGAGTTAACACGTCTTATCAGAGTAGCATAGCGAGTGCTACAAACGTATGCCTGCTAATTGGCAATGACGAGAGCTCCACTCGTCCTGCCTTGAGCCCCCGCGGGTCCAATCACTTTAAAGGACATTATCCCTGCACTTTGATTGGCCCAATAGGCTGCCTGTCAAGTTTCCTTTTTAAGTGACAGGCCGCCTATTGGGCCAATCAAACTGCGGGGATAATATCCTGATTGGACCCACAGGGGCTCAGGGCAGGATGAGTGGAGCTCTCGTCATTGCCAATTAGCAGGCATAAGTTCGTAGCACTCTCTATGCTATTCTGATAGAGCAATGTTAACTCTGATAAGGAGTGTTAACTCCGATAAGGTGTGTTAACTCTGATAAGGCATGCTATTTGTCTTAGTGAATCAAGCCCAATGTCTTTATGTCAAAGACCTTAGGGCTGTGAGGCTTGAGGAGAAGGGAAAGTGATTTTTGGTTGTTTTTTCAAGTCAGCAAACTGTTTTTTGTTTGTTTTTTGTTTTGTTTTTTGTTTACGTTACGCAAAGATTTTAGGTTTTAGGGCTCGTTTCCACTATAGCGTTGCGGAATCGCCGGCGAATCACCGCAGGCAAATCGCATGCGGGTGCGATTCCGCATGCGTTTTTTGCCGCGATTTCGCATGCGATTTCGCATAGGTAAGGCTGTATGCAAATTTAACCATGTCACTGCCTGTGTAAATTAACATTAAGGGCTCTTTTCCACTATGAAATGCGATTGCGATCGCGATTCCGATCGCGATCGCAATCGCGTTTCAATTTCCACCATGCGATTGCGATTGCGATTGAGCTACTATACTCATTATAGTCCAGCTCAATCGCATACAAAACGCGGCAGGACGACGATTGCGCTTTGACCAAAATCGCATCGCAATCGGATCGCACTAATGGAAATTGCTGCTGCAGTTTCCATTAGTTTAATGTACCTTGCGATTTGCGATCAGCAGCAAATCGCAGGCTAGTGGAAAAAGGCCCTTATACCTATGCGAAATCGCATGCGAAATCGCGGCAAAAAACGCATGGGGAAAACGCATGCGATTTCCCTATTAAATACATTGCGTGCGATTCGCCTGCATTCCACACGCAGGCGAATTCTGAGGGCCCTACCCTGCAGATTTTTTCTGCACAGAAAAACGTGCGGGGAAACGCACAAGTGGAAACAGTCCCATCCACTTGTACTGACTGTGCGAATCCGCATGCGGGCAACGCATGCGGATTCGCGATAGTGGAAACGGGCCCTTAGGAATAAATGTGAAGTATGTGGTGCCAGATCAAAGTGCTTAATTACTTCTTATCAGTAGCTGTGAATAGACTGCAGGAGAGCTCTGCCAAGGCAGCTCTCACCTTACTGTGAACACTGAAGCTTAACCTTTTCAGCAGGGCTTAACCTTTGAAACCAATTTGTAAATTTCAGATTTTTTAGGATTTCCATAAATTGTAGCAAAAACATTTTTTTTTCTGGCTCTGTCTCTGGGCTCCTTCTAGATTCGTGCCCCATGTGGTTACCGGCGCATTACGTTACTGCACACGGGACGCATGTGTGACATCACCACATGCTATAAGGCAAATCGCCAGCAACCACGTGGGGTTCGAATCCGAAAGGAGTGCAGAGACAGCGGGAAATGGCGGCAGGTAAAGTATAATTGCATGGGGGAGGGAAGGATACATGTGCATTAGAGGGGTAGTGGCCGGGAGCAGCGGGGCGACAAGGGGGCATCATGAGGCCAATTCCTGAAAGATTTCATGCTGAAATTGATCAGTAATTGGCCTGTGGTTTATGGCGCCCAGCAGATCTTTGTCTGATCAGATTGGAGAATGGAGATGTGTCTCTTGGTGGATCTGCCCATACATCGTCTGGTGTATAGGCACCTTTACTATATTTCTTTCATTTCCTTCAAATATGTCATCCCTACCAAGCACAATTTGGGAAGGGTACTATAAAAGTCCAAATGACTGATAATGAATGAATACTAAGGAATGGTATCCTATAAAAAGCCATTTGAAGTATTCACCAAAGTATAATGCTACTGACTGAACCACATATCTCTACATTCAAAAACGCCTGACTGGATGATAAAGAATGGGAGGAGATGTGTGGATTAGACCATTCCAGTACCTGGTGGCTGCAAGGCATAGGTTGATACAATTTAAGATTCTGTACAGGGGCAGGGCACACCAGATGAACTGCATACAGCTAGTGTTGGGCGAACACCTGGATGTTCGGGTTCGGGAAAGTTCGCCGAACATGGCCGCGATGTTCGGCATGTTCGGGCCGAACCCCGAACTCCCCGAACATCCCGCTTTTGGGGGCCCTATGGGGTCGCAGGCATAAGGGGGGAGCATGCCCCGATCGCGGGGAGGGGTCGGAAATTCCCCCCACCCCCTGCGCTAGCGCTCCCCCCTCTGCCCGCTTCCCCATACAAAAGTTTAAGAAAGTAAAAGAGTACCGGTGGTAGTGGGTGGCTGGCAGTGGGCGGCACTGTGAAGTGAGTGACTGAGGAGGAGGAGTCCGGAGAGTGACGCGTTGAGCGAGGCCGGGCAGCGGGCGGTTCAGCAGTAGTACCGTACTACAGCTGAACCGCCCGCTGCCAGGCCTCCCTCAACGCGTCACTCTCCGGACTCCTCCTCCTCAGTCACTCACTTCACAGTGCCGCCCACTGCCAGCCACCCACTACCACCGGTACTGTTTTACTTCCTTAAACTTTTGTATGGGGAAGCGGGCAGAGGGGGGAGCGCTAGCGGAGGGGGTGGGGGGAATTTCCGACCCCCCGCAATCGGGGCATGCTCCCCCCTTATGCCTGCGACCCCATAGGGGGGCAGTATTCGGCCGAACAGGGGCCCTGTTCGGCTGGCCATTCAGCAGTTCGGGTGAACCCCGAACAGTTTGGCCGAACACCACCAGGTGTTCGGCCGAACTCGAACATCACCCAAACAGGGTGATGTTCTGCAGAACCCGAACACTGTTCGCCCAACACTACATACAGCCAAAAATGGCGCCGGGAAAAAATGGTGCATGGAGCCGCCGCTAGTGTGTAAAACACTATTTTACGTTTTATGTTAAAACATCAAATAGCATTTTAACATTAAAACACAAAATAGCGTTTTGAACACTTTAGCGGCGGCTCTGTGCGCAATT